>NW_016107875.1:768585-806881 GCF_001604975.1 Cebus imitator | reverse complement strand
ATCTCAAAGGAGTAGCAGAACTCCCTTAAGCCAGTACCAGTGGCCCCTGAACCAGAAAAGAATTACTTCCTCCTGTGGATACTAGACTTAGTCCTCCTTAATTTGAATGCAACTGTGAAAATGCTGATCACAGAAGATCCTCTCTGCTCCTCACATTCTTTCATCAGCCGTGGGTTGGGAGGTATCTATTCCATCTACCATCAAACCACCTGGCACTTTCATTCCCAAATTGAGAGCAACATACTTACACTCCAGAAATGTTGTCTTAACAATTTTTTTCTTTTAATTAGGGAAATAAGCTGCTGGGAAGGGTAGGAAGGTTCTTTGCTCAAAATCCAGGTGTCTTCTGAAGCCATATAGCAAATGCTAAAATGCCATCCCCAAAGGGAGGGCGAGGTCAGGGACAATCTGATACGGATCTGGAGGTGTCAATGCCACAGGACCCTTTTTTTCGAGCTGGAGTTTCGCTCTTGTTGCCCAGGCTGTAGTGCAATGGCATGATCTCAGCTCACCGCAACCTCCGCCTCCTGGTTTCAAGTGATTCTCCTGCCTCAGCCTCCTGAGTAGCTGGGATTACAGGAATCTATCACCACACCTGGCTTTTTCTTTTCTTTTTTTTTTTTTTTGTATTTTCAGTAGAGACGGGTTTCAACATGTTGACCAGGCTGGTCTCAAACTGACCTCAGATGATCCACCCACCTTAGCCTCACAAACTGCTGGGGTTACAGGCATGAGCCACCATGCCTGTTCTTGTCTTTTTGAGACAGAGTCTGCTCTGTCACCCAGGTTGGAGTGCAGTGGCATGATCTCAGCTCACTGGAACCTCAGCCTCCTGAGTTTACATGGTCTTCCCACCGCAGCCTCCCGAGTAGCTGGGATTATAGGCACATGCCACCATACCTGGCTATTTTTTGCATTTTTAGTAGAGATGGGGTTTCACCATGTTGGTCAGGCTGGTCTCGAACTCCTGACTTCAGGTGATCTACCCACCTTGGCCTCCCAAAGTGCTGGGATCATAGGTGTGAGCCACCACGCCCAGCCCACAAGACCTTTTTATGCAAACTTGTCTAACTTGCAGCCCAGGATGGCTTCAATGTGGCTCAAAACAACTTTGTAAACTTTCTTAGAACATCGTAAGATTTTTTTTTTTTTGGCTCATCAGCTATCATTAGTGTATTTTGTGTGTGGCCCAAGACAATTCTTACATTGTGGTCCACAGAAGCCAAGATTGGACACTCCTGCTTAATGCCTCTGAGTTTTTTTTCACTCAACTGGCTCTAGCCCATTTTCAACACTTAGTGTCATCTATTATCTTCTCACTTTGCCAATTTTCTCACTTTGTAAAGGGGAGCATTCATTCAAAGGCTCTTTTAGATCCCTCCCACCACCAGAGTATCTCTTACTCCTCCCTACAAAAGGCACAACAAAACAGTCACTGATGTAAATCTTTTTTTTTTTTTGAGACGGAGTTTCACTCTTGTTACCCAGGCTGGAGTGCAATGGAGTGATCTCGGCTCACCGCAACCTCCGCCTCCTGGGTTCTGGCAATTCTCCTGCCTCAGCCTCCTGTGATGTAACTCTTGCTAGTTTACTATCTTCTTTCTTGGAGGAAAGATTGTCCCACTGGTGGTTTCTGGTTTTTTGTTTTTGTGAGATGGAGTCTTGTTCTATTGCCCAGGCTGGAGTACAGTGGTACAATCACAGCTCACTGCAGCCTCTACATCCCAGGCTCATGTGATCCTCCAGCTCAACCTCCTGAGTAGCCACAGGTGCACACCACCACGTCCGATTGTTAAATTTTTGTAGAGATAGGGTCTATGTTGCGTATGTTGGCCTTGAACTCCTGAGCTCAACCAATCCTCCTGCCTTTGGCCTCCTGAAGTGCTGGGATTTACAGGCATGAACCACCATGCCCGGCCCTAAAAAAATTCACTTCATCTATATAAGTCTAAGCAGATTGTGAACTCTTTCCAGTGTATTTTCTCACCAGGTTGGCTGGTGGTGGTTTTCCTCATTGGGAGTTTCAAGTTTCCTGGTATATTTTATTGATGCAACTTTTAAATAACCTCCCTAATACTAATGACAAAAGTTATCCTTTTTTTTTTTTTTTCTTTTAGATGGAGTCTCACTCTGTTGCCCAGCCTGGAGTGCGGTGGTGCAATCTCGGCTCACTGCAACCTCCGCCTCCCAGATTCAAGTGATTCTCCTGCCTCAGCCTCCTGAGTAACTGGGATTACAGGTGCATGCCACCACACCCAACTAAGTTTCAAATTTTTAGTAAAGACAGTTTCACCATGTTAGTCAGGCTGGTCTTGAACTCCTGACCTCGTTCTCTGCCCACCTCAGCCTCCCAGAGTGCTGGGATTATAGGTGTGAGCACTATACCCGGCCTAAAAGTTTTCCATAATTCCTCCCCATCCACTTCATTCCGATTCCTGCATCAACCATGATGTAACTCAGGATGGGGAAATCTCCCTTTAAACACTAGATGGGAGCACGCTTTTAACTGCTGCCTGGAAAGACTGATGGACAGTGCCACCGAAGCACACACGTTGTTTGAGAACCCTCTGTTTCCTTGCCTATTTCCTCCTGTTACTGCCAGCCTTCTGCTCCAGGTAAAGGGAGAGTGTGACCATAGCATGGCAATAGCTCCTGGGGGTATCCTGGCTGGCCTGGCTCTGCCACAGCAGTCACTCTTGGTAGCTCTCTACCACCTGTAGGTGGTCCCTGTCTACAATAATCTAATCTGAAGGGTACTGATACCCACTTGGGAGTAGTTATAAAAAATAAAAAGGGGTGTTAGGTGGGGAAGGGAAGAGATTCTCCAAAGCTACTTAGGCCTGTGAGTGGTCCCCTCTAACATTTCCCTTTTTCTCTTGTCCAAAAGAAAGTGTCGGCAGGTTCCACATGGGCATCGTAGAGACCCCTCCTCCAGGGGTCTGTTGCACAGAACCAAGTCATTGTAGGTCACATGCATCATATGATGGCTACCAAAGAAAAACACATCTTTAGGGAAAGTATGCAACCAGCTTCTCAGCTTGTGAAAGACCATTATTACCACCATGAGCCATCATTTAAAAAGAATGTATTAACAGGCATTTTTTTCTTACCTGGCAAAATTCTAAAACATTATTCTATAATTTGTATCAAGTATTCCATGGTTCAATCTCATTCTTTTTTTCCTTTTTTTTGGCCTATCTTTCCCAGTAACATGGATGGAAGGTTCAATCTCATTCTTGCTACCCTCGATGTAGCAGTGGAAATGAAGAGAGTTTGAAAAAGGCATACACACTAGCAAAGTACTGTTAAAAGGTTTATTGCAGTAATACAATAAAAGTTTAGAAAACATTTGTATGACTGAAACTGGTTTGGAAGTTGCAGAGCAATGGGGAATTCCTGCAACATGACACTGTGAGGAGATTCTCAGACACTAGTCCTCTTAACAGCACGCCACTGAATGCTCTTCCCCGAATTCTGTGAGTCCTTATATGAATCTTGTCCACTCAACCCAGCTTTCCCCTCTTACAAATGTGCAAAACTTGTCTTAGTTATATTCCATTACCAAAAATGTCTTTAACAGACCATTTTAAGCAGCCTGTTTGTTTGGTGCCTGTGTGGGTTTTTATTAGTACTTTGTTGTTTCAATAAATCACTTAAAAATGGAAAACATCACCAAGTTCTGTGGCTTTTTGTTTAAAAAAAAAAAAAAAAACCAGCTTCAATTTTTTTTAAAAACGCTGTTTACATATGGTTCTGGCACCTACAGGAAAGATTTTAATGAGCAGCAAAAAGAGTAGAAAAAACAGTGGTTGAAATGTATACTTAAGAGTATTTACAGGGTGGATCCAGTGCAAAATAATGAAACCCAAAATATTTCAGCAGTGTAAGCCAGTATGTTGGTGTTCCAAACCACAAAAGGGTTCGATCACTTAACCCTACATAAAGTGCCACTAGTTGATATTAACAACAAAATATATCCTATCAATCCCTAAAGTTCCCACATCTTTGTAAATTTTGTTGAAGTATTCTAGGTATGAGTTTGTGATCTCTGGATTCTATAGCTTCATCTCACATTCATGGTTTCATAGAAGGCTTAAGAAAACCATAACTACTGTTCCTCTCAGATGAAGTCAATCTCCACCTCCAAGCTCCAAATGCAAATCTTGCAACTCGTGAGACTAAGTTCTTCCTTCTGAGAGTTTTAAGTAGTAACTAGACGACTATTAAAAGATCGTAAGTAAGTTCATTTGGTATCTGTTCAAGTCCACCATCCCCACTCTCTACGAACTCCAGAACTGGACGGGAAAATGCAAGCCCAGTAATCATGAAGCTGAGCACTTTACACAGAGATCCTAGCAGTGTAGACAAACCCACAAGGGGCCAAGTGCAGTGGCTCATGCCTGTAATCCTCGCACTTTGGGAGGCCAAGGCAGGCATATCACCTGAAGTCAGGAGTTCAAGACCAGCCTGGCCAACATGGTGAAACCCCGTCTCTACAAAAATTAGCTGAGCATGATGGCAGGTGCCTGTAATCCTAGCTACTTGGGAGGTTGACACAGGGGAATTGCTTGAAACCGGGAGGCAGAGGTTTCAGTGAGCTGAGATCATGCCACTGCATTCCAGCCTGGATGGCTGAGCAAGACTCTGTCTCCAAAAAAAAAAAAAAAAAAAAAAACCCCACAAGGAGTAAAGTCTACTTCCTCCTTTCATGGAAAATTCGTAGAGCCAAGGAATTTGAGACTCCTGGATAGAAATAAACTCCCTTCTGCAACTCTACCCACAGCTATACCAAACACCAAATATACCATTAGCAAAAGCTATATAGCACCTCAGACTTGGAGGCCAAGTATCAGCTACAATAATTACAATGAGAAAAGAAGGTGGGGCATGGCAAACCTCTGAATGATTCCGCTGAGGTGCTATCATGCTAATCACATAAGATATGGTAGTAGTGCCTGTTAGGAATTTTTCATAGGATTTCTTTTTGTAGTTATATAGGATTTTTTTGTGCAGTTATTAAAAATAAAAACTACTTACATATTTGTACATAATGCCTCTCTCATAGTTTTCTTGTAAGATTGTCACTAAAAGCATGACAAGACATATGAGCTGAGAATGATCTCCTGGTGAGGGACATTGTTTACATTGTGCTTTCCCCAGAACAGAGACAAGCAGCATCAGCTGTAAGGATCTGTGCTGCGTTTCTGAGCAAAGCTGTGTCCTCAGAACAACAAAGACTTCGGAAACAAGCGGGACGTTTCCCCTGGAAACACCTGCCACCTAGGAAATCCCACAGAAAGAAACTAGACAACACAAGAATGACCAGAGGCCACTTAACTAAGTGGCTTTTCCCCGGTGCCCAGGCAGGCATTGAGCTTACACATAGGGAATGACCTTCATGACTCTTCTTTCTTCTCGAGATGGAATTTCGCTCGTTTCCCAGGCTGGACCAAAATGGCGTGATCTCGACTCACCGCAACCTCCGCCTCCCTGGGTTCAAGCGATTCTTCTGCCTCAGCCTCCCAAGTAGCTGGGATTACAGTGTATTTTTAGTAGGGACGGGGTTTCTCCATGTTAGGCTGGTCTCAAACTCCCGACCTCGGGTGATCTGCCCGCCTCAGCCTCCCACAGTGCTGGGATTACAGGTGTAAACCAGCTGACCTTCATGACTTATCATCCCTCAGAGAAGTTCAATTTCAAAATGCTCATAGTGTGGATGGCAGGAATTCAATAAACGAGGTAAGAATATGCTTAATTCTGCTCAGAAAACAAGAAAATAGTTTTTAAAAAAATCTCTAGGACATTATTGCAGCCAGAATTTCTTCCATTTATGGATGTGGGTCCTAAAGAAAAAGACTTTCATTCTTTGGTGTGTGGGGGGAAAAGAAAAACAGGAATGTCTGACAAACTACGACAGAGCAGCACGAATGAAACATATTGAAACCCCCTCTCCCAAACAAAACCAAAGGACCAATAATAAATCAAATGATTCCAAATTGCCTGCTGGTTCTCCGTACAAAAAACAATGGCAGAAAAACTCCCATTAAAGAGCTTTTCCCGTTCATGTCCTAATCATCAAGAATCACCTCTTGTGATTCAACCAACCTCTAAAACTTAACATGGCAGCAACAGACTTAGCACCGCAATGACCAGCACACTGATGCATGTCTGCGGACCCTGTGGCCTGGGCCCAGAGGGAACCCAAATTAACTGCTTCCTTGGCAGAACTAGCCACAAGCACAGGTCCTCCTTCCACCAACACCAGTCTGGGTAGAAAGACCTTCGACTCTTCTGCTCTATTAATTATCAAACACATTGGTCACCATCACAGGCCACTTGAAAAATAGAAGTGTTTGTCTCCCTGCTTAAAAAAAAACCAAAACACCACTTTAACCTCTATGTTCCAGGCACTATCTTAACTAAACAGATAATGTTCACTAGAATGTAGTGGGAGAAGAACTTTCTTGATGCAGATTTGGCATGTTTTAGTCCATGCTCGTTAACGGTGTCCAGTGTAAGCTTTAAACCAGGAGGTCACTGAGGCTGCTGCAGAGGAGATCATCCCACCTGCACTGCTGCTCGAGATGGGTGGGGACGCCTGGGTGCTCTGACTCTGGGAGACTTCCACAGGCTGGGAAGGGATATCACAAAACCGGGGACTAGGCAGATTCTCCCAGTCTGTGCCCAGGTCGGTCTCTTCATCGCTTATGTGCTCGTCTCCACTCTCATCTGATTCTCCAGCAACTCCGGGATCCACAAATTCCATGGACTCCTCAAGGTCTGCTCGCACTTCAAAGGGCCCTGACCTGTGTGCAGACAATGAGGGCCTCTTTAGGATAACCATCATTCTCAACACCAGAAAATAAGCGATCTTCCTGAAGGCCCTCGCCTGAGGGGATGTGGGACATGCGCCATTCATTCCCCAAATCTGTGCTGCACTCTGTTGACATATGATTGAGTTTTCCTTTACCCAAATAATCATCTCCATCCAAGTTATAAATCAAATTGTGATATCACACTTTTCCATAAGTCTACCTACTTAATTGGTGAAGACTCTGCATAGGAAAAAAAACCCATTCACTAAGATGATCCATGCTGGTCCTAAGTCTGATTTCCTGTTGTAAAGAACTGCAGTGTCTACAAGGTAAATACACAGCACTCCAATGAGACAATTCTAACAAAAAGCCACTTGTGTACTCTGTATATTATTTAGTGTGACAAGTCATAAAATGTAATAAACAGTATACAAAGAAAACTCAGTGGGCTCCTGTACATGTTTAAAAATATCACCAACATTTTCTAGGACACATTTATAGCACAGAATGAAGCACAACTGTTTAGAATATATCAGAGGCAATGCTGTATATTTCTGCACTGTATCTCAGGAGAAAACTGTTTATTTCCCAAAGGTCCCTAATGACACCGTCACTGCTAAGTCCAATAACCCTTTCTTAGGCCTCATCCTCTCTGCTGGCTCCTCAGCACAGGGAACCGAATTGGCAACCCTTGGAAGCCTTTCTGCTTTTGTTTGAGATGGAGTTTTGCTATCGTCACCCAGGCTGGAGTGCAATGGCGTGATCTTGGCTCACTGCAACCTCCTCCCAGGTTCAAGAGATTCTCCTGCCTCAACATCCTGAGTAGCTGGGATTACAGGCACCCGCCACCACGCCTGGCTAATTTTTGTAGGTATTTGTAGTAGAGATGGGATTTCACCACGTTGGCCAGGCTGGTGTCAAGCTCCTGACCTCAGGTGATCCATCCGTCTTGGCCTCCCAAAGTGCTGTGATTACAGGCAACACCATGCCTGACCTTTTTTTTTTTTTTTTAAATTGAGACAGAGACTTGCTCTGCCACTCAGGCTGGAGTGCGGTGGCACAATCTAGCTTACTGCAACCTCCGCCTCCCGGGTTCAAGTGATTCTCCTGCCTCAACCTCTTGAGTAGCTGGGATTACAGATGCCCACCACCATGCCTGTTTAGTTTTTTTATTTTTAGTAGAGACAAGGTTTCACCATGTTGGCCAGGCTGGTCTTGAACTCCTGACCTCAAGTGATCCACCCACCTTCGCCTCCCGAAGTGCTGGGATTACAGGCATGAGCCACCACAGCCTATTGCCTTTCTGCTACTTTTTCTGCTCCCTTTCAAATGCCCCTCAGCTTCTGCTCCAAGGCAGCCAGGATGCATGTCCTCCCTGTGGGCAGCCACCCCCACCCACAGCCTTTCAGGGAACTGCCCTGCAACAAAACTCCAGGGTGGGACCAAGGTGCCGCTATCTCCCTCCTGCTGCCCCCAAGATAAGCACACTAAATGCCATGCTTCATTTAAGGTTTTCACTGATAACGACTTAGGGGAAAATAAGAGAAGTCAAAATAAGTAACAGAAATGAGAGCCCAGAAGCGTACAACCTGCCATTACAGTCTAGGGTCCAACATTCTTTACAGCCTTCACAATGATAAAAGGCTAGCACTGGCCTCCAATGCCGCTCACCAGGTCTGCACCTTTGACTCACTTTTTACAGGAACAAGCAGCCCTCATTCCTCCCAGACATTTGTACGTCCCAGCTGGATAGACAATCATAATGGCCAACATTTATGCGCCAGCGACTGTTTTCAGGGCTTTACAGGTATTAATTAAATTGGAAGGTATGTCTGGGGTTTCCCACTTGGTCTCCAGTGACCAATTTTCAAAGAGCCCCTGAAACTAGAGGGGGCTCCCAAGTTGACTAGGCCCCCACCCTGCCCAAAAGTCAGTATTTTGCAAGGGTGAAGGGAGTGGGACTTGGGAGGGTCTCTCCAAATCTTCCTACTGCGCCTTGAATTTCTCTGCCAAGCAAACTAATGGCCACTGCATACAGTTTTTTGCCTCTGAGCATCCTTTTATGTATCCTCAAGTTTCTTCTTGCGCTTCATTTTTTTCTTTTTCTTTCTTTTTTGAGATGGAGTCTGGCTCTGCTGTCACCAGGCTGGAGTGCAGTGGCACGATATCGGCTCATTGCAACCTCCACCTCCCGGGTTCAAGCGATTCTCCTTCCTCACCCCCGAGTAGTTGGGACTACAGGCACGCGCCACCACGCCCAGCTAATTTTTGTATTTGGCCAGTATGGTCTCCATCTTTTGACCTCGTGACCCACCCGCCTCAGCCTCCCAAAGTGCTGGGATTACAGGCGTGAGCCACCATGGCCAGCCTGCGCTTCATTTCTTTTCTCTCCTTTTTCTTTTCCTTGGCAGACAGTTCTACTCTAAAGCCATCTTTTCAGATTCCTAGTGCCACTCCAAATCGCCCCTGGTTACTAAACCCTCAGGCTCATCTCATATATCTGAACCAGTCTCAAAACATTAGCTGGCTGGGACTCTTCCCCTCCTCCCCTCGATTTATGTGTGGGGTCACCAGGGCTACCTGTAATCAAGTAAGCTCCCTTTCCATTTTCAATGTGTCACCCTGGCCCAGAGCCTCACCACATCACCATCATCTCCCACCTGCCTCCTCTAGTTGGAGAGCTGCCTCTCTCTCCTCCTGGCATGCACCCACTAAAAATGTTCACAATTTCAATTCCTTTGCTGGGCTCCCTCCTTTATTAAATGCAGGGCGCTCTGATTCTGTTCTGTTCAGCTGTGCAGTCCAGGGGACCTCAGAACTGACTGCTAGGTTAAGTTTTCCCAGGATCCCCCTCAGGCCCCAGTCAGCTTTTTAACTACAGCTCACTCCTTCCTTCACTCCTCCCTTTCTCCCTCCCTCCAAGGCTCAGCCTATTTTCTCTTCCTCTTTGATGCTGCCTTCTCTATTCCTGGGGTCCTTCCAGATCCCCTCTTAGCTTTCCCAGGAGACATGCAGAATGAACAGAGAGGAGGAAATGACATTTCGTCTAGGCAGAGTTCCTGGTGGATTCCAGTTCTCTGCTTGGAGAAACCCACCTCGCACGGAGCAGGCACTCAACTAAATACAATGAAAAGCGACTGAATAGAAGACTCTTCAAGGGGCAGTATGGAACAATGTTGGTTCTGATGATCAACCTACATCTCTGAGAAGCCACTGAGCAGGAGAGTCCTGGCAGAGGCCCCTGCAATGTCTCTCCACTCAGTGCCTCTCTACCACCACTTCTAGATTAGAGATCTACCACCTGCCTACCAGACTCCAAGCTAGAGACACAGCACACACACCGGCTAGCAAAAGAATTCATTCTATGTCACTTAATGTCTTTGGGAAATAAAGATTATAAAGGAGTTTAATTTTTAGTTTAGCTGAATAATGGATATCTTTTTATTCAAGACCTTGAAGCAGGAATACTCATTTTCTCCTAGTGCTGCAAGGAGGTATTCTACCAATTAAGGCAACAAAAGGATCTTTCTAGCTTTGTTAAAGTCACTTTTACAATCGTATTTCAAGTATGTGAGGGTGTGTGAATTTATGGACACACAGAGACTGCACAAAGGATAAGCAATGGGCAAAATATTAATAGGTGAATCTGAGTAAGGGTGTGCCTGCATTATTTTTATTTATTCTTATTTTTTAAATTTTGAGATGGAGTCTCACTCTGTTTCCCAGGCTGGAGTGCAGTGGCATGATCTCAGTTCACTGCAACCTCCACCTCCTGGGTTCAAGTGATTCTCCTGCCTCAGCCTCCCAAGTAGCTGGGATTACAGGCTCACGCTACCACGCCCGGATAATTTTAGTCCTTTTAATAGAGATGGGGTTTCCCACGTTGACCAGGCTGGTCTGAAACTCCTGATCTCAAGTGATCCGCCCACCTCAGCCTCCCAAAGTGCTGTGATTACAGGTGTGAGCCACCACACCTGTCCCTGTTATTTTTTCTAATTTTTCTGTAAGTTTAAATTTGTTTCAAAAAAAAAAAAAAAAAGTTTGTCTTTTCAGAATAGAATCCTCAGTTCTGCTGGTCTAAATGGAAACAGGAAATCCCACTCAGGTTCGATTCACAATCTTCTCTACACTTTGATTCTGCTTGAAGCAGTGTGAAAAGGGACTTCTGAAGTTCTACTTCCTGTCCTCTGGCCATATACTCAGGTGTGACCCACAGCCTAATTGTGTGAGCAATTCTCAATGGAAAACCTGACTCAAGAGGAAGCCCACAGAAAACTTTAGAGCCTCTATAAAAACTCACTTCCTGTATGAGGGCCTTTTCCCTCAGCCACCATCAACACTGGATTCCTCAATCCTTCCTATTTTTGCCAAACTGATGGTTGCAAATGAAAACTTGTTCTGAATCGCATTTTAATTTTTTTATTAAAAAGTTTTTTTTTAATTTTAGAGATGGGGTCTCACTGTGTTGCCCAGGCTAAAGTACAGTGGCTATTCACAAAAGTGATCACAGTTCACTGCAGCCTCCAACTCCTAAGCTCAAGTGATCCTCCTGCCTTAGCCTCCCAATTAGCTGGTACTACAGGCACATACCACTGGGCCTGGCTGCACATTTTTTTTTCTTGATTGAGCCTGAAGATTTTTTTCATTTAAATACTGACTACTTACATTTTTTTTGGTCTATTTTTCTATAGGTTGTTGGTCTTTCCTTTACTGAATTGAAAGACTTAAGTTGTCTAGATTTTAATCTGTTGTGTGTTACAGGATTACAAAACCTATTACCCGCCTTTTAACTTTGTTTATGGTAGCTTTCACTAGACACATTCAGAGTTTTCACGCAGTAAGATGTGTAACTCCTTTCCTTTACCGTTTTTGGGTTTTGTGGCTTACCTGGGAATTCCCTCACCACCCTATCATTATAAAACACTGTCCTTTTGCTTATTTTATAGCTGTATTTTTTTTAAATAAGGTTTTTTATATCATTTGGAATTTATTTTTTGCATATGGAACGTGGTATGAACTCAACTTTTACACCATATGAATATCCAACTGGCCCAACACTACTGAACTATAATCTGACTCAATGCCTCCCCTATCATAAGACTGTATTTCCACATAAACAAGAATCTGTTTGGGGACCATTCTCTTCCTCTAATCACTCTACCTATCTGCATGCTAACAGCACTCTGTTTTAATGACCTTTATGCTATGTTTTAAATGGACCAGCCCTATCTCTCATTATTCATTTCAACACTTCCTTGCAGACTATACTTCTAGTTGAACTTTAGAATCAGCTTGTCAAAGCTTCATGAAATATGATCAGTCTTCCTTTTGAGGAGAAGCAGCACTTCTGCAGTATTGAGCCTGCTCATCCTGAAAGCCTTCGGCTTTCTTTCAGCTCCATTCCTCAAATAATGTGTAGCAGCCATTCAAAAAATACATGTGGAATAAAAATAAGTTTCATGATTTTTGTAATCATTTTACAGATATTTTATTAGGATCACTGCTGTATAATTTACAGTTTTCGCTGCTACAATAAAAGGAACACTTTTTCCATTAAGCTTTGAATCTGCTTGTTGTGGGCACCCAAGAAAGCAACTGTTTTTGTACGTTTATCTTTTTCTTTTTAAAGAGACAGGGTTTCACTCTGTCAGCCAGGCTGGAGTGCAGTGGCACAATCAGAGCTCACTGCAGCCTAGAACTCCTCAACTCAGGCAATCCTCCCACCTCAGCCTCCAGAGTAGCTGGGACTACAGGCATGCAATACCATGCCTGGCTAAATTATTTTTTTTTTTCTTTTTGTAGAGACAGAGTCTCACTAGGTTGCCCACGCTGGTCTTGAACTCCTGGGCTCAAGTGATCCTCCCATTTCAGCCTTCCAAGTACCTGGGATTATAAGTGTGAGCCACCACCTGGTTTGAACTATCATTGCTAATAGTTTCTTAGTTCTCTTGGCTATCCAGTTTAATAGTTATGCCGTCTACAGTAATGCTAACTTACTTTCTTTCTTCCCAATATAAATACACCTCACTTCTTTTTAAGAATGCTTTGCCTTAGCAAGGCCTCCAGAGCTTTGTTAACACAGCACTGATAGTAGGCACTCTTGATTTTTCCTATGTAATCTACTGCATAAATTACATCAATATCTGTGTAAGTAATCTGTCATTATGTATAACTTTCCTTGTAGGTTTATGATAGCTATCCTCTAGTAATAATCTACTTCTAACTTGCTAGTCATTTTCCCCCCTAATTATTAATGGGAGCTGCGTTTTATTTAATTATCGTCAGCATCTATCCGGTTGACCTTTTTTCTTCTTTAATCTGTTAATGTGATGAAATAATATATGCTGGTTAACAGCATGAGAATCTACTACGGTGGATCAGCCAGATGTGTGCTGAGACCCTGGCTCCACCACTTGTACAAGCTCTGTGCCCATGGCCACGACTTACTTGATCATACTAAGCTTCAGTTTCTCCCATCAATAAAGTAGGAATAATATCCAAGGGAAGTAAAGAGGTTGGCCCTTTGTCAATAAAGACTGGCCCAACAAATATTAGCTCTTATTAGTAAGGATACATTTCCTAATGTTGAGCCCTTTACAGGTAAATTTCCTAACGTTGAGCTCTTTACAGCCCTTTACAGGTAACGTACAGAGAGGAGGGTGAGTAAGCTCACAGAAACCAACCACTAAAACTAGGATGGATTTCTAATGTTCAGGTTTCCACAGTTCATGAACCAATGAATGGAATCAGGGGTGAGAGGCACGAACTCCCTGTAAAATGGCACAACATTTTAAGTATATATGCAGTTTCCTGGAGAGTTCACAGCTTTTTATAAAGGAGTCTATATCCCGGAAATGTTAACTACCTGATGTGGGGACGGGGAGGAAGTGTAACACAGATGTTAGCTGCCGCATGGGGGAAGCCAGGCACACTGTCAGTGGAGGAGGCCTCCCCTAATTCACGCCTCGCGTTTCAGTAGATGGCTGATGTGGAAGGGAATCCCAAAAGAGCTTTCCCACCATTTGTCTTTCTTTGAGTACTCTTTCAAAAGTGTAAATACATAACCATGTCACATCTCTGCAGAAATGTGTGGACAGACTGGTAAGAGCAAGGAAAAAAAGTTAAGTGCCCAGCACAAGGGTGCCTGCATGGAACGAAGCTGAGCCTCATACTTCATGCTTTCACGGGCTGAGAGAAGAAAAAGATCTCACAGACCATTCCTGGTTGGTATTTTTTATTTAACTTTCTTTAAGCTAATTGATTTCAAACCAGTTCATCTCCTAAACCTCTATAACCCATTATCTCCAACAAATGGTGATCAGATTGACTCAGTGATAAGCAGAAAATTGTGTGGCTGGGCCTGATGGCTAATGCCTGTTATCCCAGCACTCTGAGAAGCCAAAGCGGGTGGATCGCCTGAGATCACGTGAGATTGAGCCTGGCCTGGCCAACATGGTGAAACCCCATCTCTACTAAAAATATAAAAATTAGCTGGGTGTGGTGGCACACGCTTGTAATCCCAGCTGCTTTTGAGGTTGAGAGACAGGAGAATCACTTGAACCCGGGAGGTGGAGGTTGCAGTGAGATGAGATTGCACCACTGCACTACAGCCTGGGCGACAAGAGTGAAATGCCATCTCAAAAAAAAACTGTGAATTGTTACTATGGACAAGGAGTGAGCAGGGGCAAAAGAAAATGCCCCTGGACAGACATTTTCCAGGGGCATTTTCTTTTGCCCCTGCTCACTCCTCACGTACACTCAGTAGGGCCACAGAGTTCACCGCTTTTTATAAAGGGGTCTATGTCCAGGAAGGTCGTATACGCAGATTCAAAGATGTGACCTTTGGCCTTCTGTGGTTTCTTCTACTGCATTTTATAAAAATGATTGATATCAATTTTTTCTAAGACATGATTACAAAAAAAGGTTCAAATATAATTACCTTTGTTTCTTTCTGTATGGGACTGCACTATTTTTGTCTGGTTTGAGGAGTTTGGGAATAGGGAACAGGACTCCACTATGTCAACATACAACTCTTCTAACAGGAGTCACAAAAAACACTTAGAGAAAAGCAACATATATCCTTCTTACCTGCCTAGGTGTTCAGAGCTCGGACTGACCAGGTACATTAGATTCCTGAGGGTATGCAGTGGTTGTAATTGATCTAAATTTACATGCTAAAAAAATTAAAGAATTGGTTAATATTTTCAATTATTTAAGAAAGTAAAAATTAGTTCACAACGTATTTTTCATACCTGAGAAAAACAAAGATAAAGAATATTTGCATTCAGTTTCTTCACTGCTCGGGTAAATTTCTGCTTGCTTAGATTTTCGCCACAAAATTCACTGTAAAACAAACATACAATTTATAAAGCTGTATTTTTTTTTTTTTTTAGGAAATTCTATGTTAAAATTTCTATTTACAGTACAATTAGGTGTAACACATACCCTGTGCCCTTTGCCGGCCTTAGTAAATTACACTTAACAAAGAGTTTTTCTGTTTTTTTGTTTTTTTTTTTTAAGATGGAGTTTCCCTCTTGTTACCCAGGCTGGAGTGCAATGGCACGATCTCGGCTCATCGCAACCTCCGTCCCCTGGGTTCAGGCAATTCTCCTGCCTCAGACTCCCGAGTAGCTGGGACTACAGGCAAGCGCCACCATGCCCAGCTAATTTTTTGTATTTTTAGTAGAGACAGGGTTTCACCATGTTGACCAGGATGGTCTCGACATCTTGACCTTGTGATCCATCCGCCTCGGCCTCCCAAAGTGCTGGGATTACAGGCGTGAGCCACCGCGCCCAGCAACAAAGACTTTTTAACAGAACAATTATATTGCATTTACACAAATCACAAATGCACATCCCCTTCCACCAAGCAATTCCACTTCAGGAAATTTATTCTACACAAATATCTGAAACACTTAACAAATATCTGAAACACTAATGAAATGAAAAATGGACAAGATTATTTCTTGAAGTATCAACAGCAGACTGGTAAGATCTTGATACCTTTATAGAAAGGAAAACTATACAACTGTCATCTACTTTACGCAGAATGACAGCCAAACGCTTACATGGCCCTATGAGGCCCATAAGATTTGCATCCCGTCTTCCTCTCTACCCTCGGTATTCCAGCCAGGACACTGCAATTGCCATTCTTTTTGCCTGCAGCCTCTTTTCTAAGGGGTCCACACAGCTCCCTCCCTCCCTCCCTCCCTCCGGTTCCGGGGGATTACGTACCTGCCCACTCAAACACAGCAAGCCCCTCTCTTACACATTCCCTTTCTCTTACCTTTTTTTTTATAGGCAGGGTCTCATTCTGTCACCCAGGCTGGCAGCAGTGGTGTGATCATAGCTCACTGCAGCCTGCAGCCTCAATCTCTTGGGCTTAAGTGATCCTCCCACCTCAGCTCCCCATGTATCTGGGACTATAGTTCTGCGCTACCACACGCAGCTAATTTTTTTTTTTTTTTTTAATTTTTAGTAGTGATGAGGTCTCACTATGTTGTCCAGGCTGGTCTCAAACTCCTGCGCTCAAGTGATCCTCCTGCCTCAGCTTCCCAAAGTGCTGGCATTACAGGCAGGCATGAGCCGCCCTCTCATCCTGTTTTAATGTGCTCCACAGCATTTACTGCCATCTGACGTGCTGTTGATTTGTTTACTATTTATGTTGGCTCGAGCCCTCCATGAAAATGTGAGCTCCAAGATGGTAGGGATTACTTTTTTGTCACCAGTGTGCCCTCCAGTTCCTACAACAGTGCTGGCACACAGTGGGAACTTCATTAACATTTGTTACTAACTAAAAACTTTAAAAGCAAAGTGTAAAACATTATAGTATAGCATACTACCATCTGTGTTTAAAGGGGGAAGATGGTGGCTGGGTACAGTGGCCCATGCCTGTAATCCCAGCACTGTGGGAGGCAGGAGGGGGCAGATTGCTTGAACCCAGGAGTTCGAGACAAGCCTGGGCAACATAAAGAAACCCTGTCTCATGCAAAAAATCCAAAAAAATTAGCCAGGTGTGGTGGCATGCGCCTGTAGTCCCAGCTACTTGGGAGGCTGAGGCAGGAGGATTGCTTGGGCCCGGGGAGGGGTGAAGGTGGCAATGAGCTGAGATCATGTCACTGCACTCCAGCCTGGGCGACAGAGTGAGACCCTGTCTCAAGAAAAAAGAAGAAAGAAAACTTTTAAATTTTCTTAAAAATTAAAAAGAATAAGAATTTTTTAAAAGTGGGACAAGATGATAATGTGTACGCTTTAAACGCAATGACACAGCTGGACGGTACTAGGATGGTTGTAGTGCAGACTGGGTAGACTGTGTATCTTTAAATTTTTTTGAATTTTATTTATTTTTGAGACAGAGTCTCACTCTGTCACTCTGGCTTGAGTGCAGTGGCGGTATCTTGGCTCACTGCAACCTCAGGCTCCCAGGTTCAAGTGATTCTCCTGCCTCAGCCTCCAAGTAGCTGGGATTACAAGAACCCACCATCACGCCCAGCTAGTTTTTGTATAAATGTTTTGAATTTTAAACCACGTAAATTTTTTATTTAAAACAACAACAACAAACAAACAAAAAGAATTCAGGGCAGGGCACGGTGGCTCACCTGTAATCCCAGCTCACCTGTAATCCCAAATTTACTTTGGGAGGCTAAGGCAGGCGGATCACTTGAGGTCAGGAGTTCAAGAGCAGCCTGGCCAACATGACAAAACCCCCTCACTCCTAAAAATACAAAAATTAGCCAGGCATGGTGGTGGGTGCCTGTAATCCCAGCTACATGGGAGGCTAAGGTGGAAGGATTGCTTGAACCTGTGAGGTGGAGGCTGCAGTGAGCAGAGATTGCGCCCCTGTGCCCCAGCCTAGGTGACAGAGCAAGACTCGGTCTCAAAACACCACCACCACCACCAAAGAATTCAATGGTTACAATTTAACATGAGTATCTGCAGCAAACCCTTGAATATCCTGGTACTCCCTTTACATTCTCTTTGGTCTTCTCAAAGACTTCATGTACAATTGTAAGATAATGAAACAAACTAGCACATAAAGCTTTTGAAGTTAATCTCAATATTTCAATCAGACCTTCTCAGTCTTGATAATACTTACATTCTTATTTTTGGTTTACTGGAATAAATGAGGACAAAATAGAAACTTGAAAGAGCTATGATAAAGGTGACAACATCGCCTTCAATTACTTGCCTGTTGCACAGCTTTTTGGGAAGATTTACATCAAGTATATGAGACAGAATGTTGACCAGCTGAGTTGCATAGCATAGCGCAGCACTGATGGTGTAGGCAGGGTTACTCTGCTCCATGTCTGCAGTATGAAAACAACCACCATGGACAAAACCTTCATTCCAACAACATTCTAATGATCCAAAAGTTGATCATAAAGACTTTATCATGATAGCACTGTTACGTTTTAGTCCTTACTCAACAGATACTCCATGACCAGACATAAACGACCCATTGTTTGTATTTTGCTGAGTAATGCGACAGAGCAAATGGGCCTAAATAGGCCCAGCATAAATGAAATTAAAGTCTGACCTGTGTGAATCTGATAATGTAATATCAGAATAAATGCCCAACGTGAATGTCACCTCCCCGGAAAGGCCTCTCCTGACAACCCTATGAAAGAGTCAGCCCTTCCTCTGTACCCCATCCTGCCCCAGGATGCTCCCCTAATTCCTTCCATGGCACCCACTCCAAGTACAGCACCTTGATCATTTACTTGCTTCCTGCCTTTCTCCCCTGAGAAGGGGAAAAGGCCGCATCTGTCTTGGTCACCTTTGTATGTCCAGCACCCAGCAATGTGCATGAGCTCACTAAATATTTAATGAGTGACTGCAAACAATCTTTCTCCACCAAAGAGAAACTGCAGAGTCTTAAAGGGTTTTACATTGGGGGATTTCAATCTCCATTTAGGACTACTAAAACACATTACAAAGTTATACACTAAAAATACAGGTTTCAACAGGTTAAATATACTTCTTTAAATAATGTCTTCTTATATAAACCAAGCAATATTAACCCCTAAAAAGTGAGACATCTAAAAAATATTTTCAGTCCATCAAGTGATGAATGAATAAAACAAAATATGGCTTATTTATCCATACAATGGAATTCATTAAAAGGAATGAAATAATAATATATGCAAATCATGTGGACGAACCTTGAAAATATCATGCTAAGTGAAAGAAGTCTGACAAAAAAGGCCATAGATTTGATGATTCCATTGATATGAGTTGCCCAGAAGAGGCAAATCAGGCAAAACAGACACAGCAAGCGGATCTGTAGTTGCCAGGCGCTGAGGGGAAGGGAGAGTGGGGGAATGTGACACTTTCATGCCATGGGGTTTCTGTCTGGGATGATCGAAATGTTTTGGAATGACATGGAGGTGATGGAAGCACACGCCGTGAAGGGACTAAATGCCCCTGAATTGTTCGTTTGAAAGCTGTTCATTTTGTTATGTCAATTTTACCTAGAACTCTCTATCTAGATTTCAAAGGATATGCAGCTTCTCACCAGGCCCCTGGGTTGTTTTCTTCTCCTCCACCCAGCTGTAGTAGGCAGAGTAGTCCCCGTTGTTCGGGAGGCTAATCCAAGGCCCTGTAATGCTAATGCTGGTGTCTCCATTGTGATCATCGCAGACCCATCGTCCTGAGAGGTAAGTTGTCCTCCGAGCTTCAGCAAGCTTGCTCACAGTGCTGGAGGTCATGGCACTGTCACTCTCTGAAGACACATCTGCGGGATCTCTACAAATCAGAAGACACATACAGATTTCAAGAGAGGATTTTCAAGGGCATGCAATATACTCACAACACAAGCTAGAATGTCAAAGAGCTGCATGTGAGCACAGGAATTCTACCTTAGTTTTTATTTTTTTATTTTTAGAGATGGGTGTCACCGTGTTACCCAACATGGAGTGCACTGACAGATGCAATCATGGCTCACAGAAGCCTTGAACTCCTAAACTCCAGAGATCTTCCTGCCTCAGCCTCCTAAGTAGCTGGGATTACAGGCACCTACTACCAAACCTGGCTAACTTAAAACATTTTTTTGTAGAGATGAGGTCTCACTTTGTTGCCCAGGCTGGTCTTGAACTCCTGGCCTCAAGCAATCCTCTGAAAGTGCTGAGATTATAATCATGAGCTACTGTGACAGGCCAAAGTGCAAATATTTCAGTCGTGAGCCATCATACCTGGCCAGGGATTTAACTGGAATATATGTAGGTAAGAACTTGCTATCAGAGATGAGGATCAAACCAGCTGTGGCACAGAAGCCCACACACTGTGAGGAAGACGGAACCAAGAGGTGGGGTCGAACGTAGCAGGTCCTCCAACTATTTGGTCTCAGCACCCCTTTACATGCTTAAAACACTTTGGAATCCCAAAGAACTTTTGTTTACATGGGTTAGATTACTGATACTTACTGTATTAGAAACTGAGGAAAAATTTAAATAATTCATTCAGACATATCAATAAACCTATTAAACCTGTTAAACATTTTTTTGAAAAAAATCTTTTCAAAACAAAAAATTAGTAAAGAGTGACACTGTTTTACATTTTTTAAACTCTCTGTAATACTCAAGTCTTTCTGCCAAGTAAAAATAGCATCCCACAAAAACAGCAGCTAGTTCAGCTTGCAGCTCAAGCTCCAGTGCTTTTCCCTGCGCCAGCAATGGCCCTTCAGTACGCAGCACAGGGCCTTGCGCCTGCTCGCCGTGCCCTTCTATGCCACAGTCAGCCCTCCATATTCACAGGCTCCACATTGCAAACCAACTGAGGACTGAAATAAAAGAAACAACAGGGCTAGGTGCCGTGGCTCATGTCTGTAATCCCAGCACTTTAGGACGTCAAGGCGGGTAGATCACTTGAGGTCAGGAATTTGAGACCAGCCTGGTCAACACAGTGAAACCCCATCTCTACTAAAAATACAAAAATTAGCTAGGTGTGGTGGTAGGTGCCTGTAATCCCAGCTACTTGGGAGGCTAAGGCGGGAGAACTGCTTGAACCCAGGAGGCAGAGGCTGCACTGAGCCGAGATTGTGCCAGTACACTCCAGCCTGGGCGACAGAGCAAGACTCTGTCTCAAAATACAAACAAACCAAAAAAAACTAAGAATAACAAAAAATAACAAGCCCACCATGATGGCTCATGCCTGTATTTTCGGTACTTTGTAAGGTCAAGGCAGGAGGATTGCTTAAGCCCAGGAATTCAAGGTTATAATGAGCTAAGATCACATCACTGCACTCCAGCCTGGGCAACAGAATGAGACTCCCCCACAAATCAAAAAACAAAAAAAACAAACCCACCATGAAAAGTCACAGCAGGTATAAATGCAGTGACGGGGAAGAACACAGCGAACTTGGGGAACAGAGATGTTCAGTGTGGCTGGTGTGTGGGACACACAAGGGAAGTGCCAGGAGATGGGACTGGAACAGCAGGCAGGAAGCAAGCGGGCTGGGAAACGCCTTCCGTGCTGCTCAAAGTTTAGATTCTGTCCTCTTGGCCCGTGGTTCTTCCTATCTTTCCTTCTGCCACAACATACGTGTAAGGTAACTGCTACCAGCTGTCACAGATAAGCCTGGCCAATTCTGAGCTGTACTGCTACCTCTCCCTCCTCCCACAAGAAGTTAAGAGAAACAAATAAGAAATCTTACTATAAGGATAACTTTAAAACCATCAACTTCTTTTGAAAAAAACGAATGGCATATAATAATTTACACTAAACAAAAGATTAAAACAGCACAGAAGTAGAGTTCTTCTTCATGTTCTCTCTTTGTGTGTGTTTTCTTTTGGAAAAAATGTCAGCCTTACAGAAAAGCGTCAAGAACTTTAAAGTTTCCTTGTATACACTTCACTCAACTTCCCCAAAGTATCAATTCAGGAAAATATTCTACAATAATCACAACCAGAGAATCAGCACTGCTACAACACTGTTAACTAATTTACAGACCTTACTCCTCTCTCCAACTGTCCTACTAATCTCTCTTCTGGGGTACAGGATCCAAGATCACATACTGCACTCAGCTGTCAGTCTCCTAAAAACCTGATATTCGGCTCTATTTTGAATCTGCCTTTTTATGTTTCTATTTGCCAACTCTTACTAATGACAAATTACTTAGAGTCAGAGAGCAGGTTCTCAAGCTAGAAGAGGAATCAGTCTTTTTGGCTTTTAGGAAGCCAACTCTGGCAACAGACTAAAGGACAGACTGGAGAGAATCGTTATGAAACTAGCAACAGTCCAGTGAGTGTCAAGTTTCCAGGGAAAGCTGCTGGAGAGTGGGAGCAGCCAGAGAGACAGGAAAATCCTCAACTAGAGCAGCCCAGCGGCTTGTGGGAATAAATGAAAGCCGGTGGTAGCTGTCAAACCTGCTGATCAGCAGTAGCATCAGAGAAGTTTAAAGATACAGAAGTATTACAAGTTGGACTGGCAGGTTGGAGGGGTACCCTCTAGAACCTTTATTTCTCAGATGAACAGCCAGATGGGGGAACCACTGTCCTGTTCATCCCACCAGAGGTTATCCATGCACTACTGCCTAAGATTAAAGTCACAGTACTTAGTGTTCAATAGCAGTTAACACAATAAATAGCAGTCACCAGGAAAAGGTTAAGTCAACATGTAGTGCCCACCATCTAAGAGACCCAAGCTCTAGATGTTTTCTTATGTATTTGCTCATTTCTCTGTGAAAGAGCATTTTTAAATCCCCATTTGTCAGACAAGGAAATCAAGACTTTGAGGTCCAAGAAGATGCTTCACAAAACACAACTAATAAATGGCCCAATATCACCCATCAGATAGTTTTTTTTTTTTTTTGGAGATAGTCTTGCTCTCTTGCTCAGGCTCAAGTGCAGTGGCATGATCTTCACTCACTACAACCTCAGCCTCCTGGGTTCAAGCAATTCTCCTGCTGTACTGTAGCTGGGACTATAGGTGCGTGCCACCACGCCTGGCTCATTTTTGTATTTTTAGTAGAGATGGGGTTTCATCATATCGGCCAGGCTGGTCTTAAACTACTGACCTCTCAGGTGATCTGCCCGCCTTGGCCTCCCTAAGTGCTGGGATTACAGGTGGGAGCCACCACACCTGGCCATCAGGGGGTTCTTAATTAGAAGTGTGAGTCAGCACCTCACCTCGAAGCTCTGGGAGAGTACACAAGCCTGGGCCCCACCCCTCACCTGGCTGCCTCGCCAGCTTTGCGCCGTGTGCGCTGTTTGTTGAAGCAGATAAGACTTATGTTCCATCACCGGGAAAACCAATGACCCTAGAATAAGGTCCAAGAAATAAGGTGCTAACATACTTCAAAAAGTATTTGGAACTTGATCTATTATTCCTGGAGTGAAAAGATTTGCTGAATGTACCTCACACTAGTCTTTACTTCCTCGATTGGGAAAATGACGGAAGTGAGCTCTAATATATGGGATCGTCGAAGATTTGCCAGACGCTCATAATGACTTCGTAAGTCAACGGTCTTTTTCTCTACCAGGTCACCAAGTCTGCGATTATGCCTCTGGATCTTCTCCTTTTTCTCCTGGTGCCGCTGTGCTCGACTGTAAAGCTTCTGATTCTTTTCCTTGGTTTTGAGGAGACCTTCAGAATCTAAAATAAATAAATCACACCCAACAATTATGTCTGCAAACAGTTCCTATGCACTGCAGAGCTCCACCCCACAAACATACATGTTTCCCCTCGCAATCTAAACTGAAAGCAAAACCTCAATAAAATCAACTCATGTTCGCTAAGTGAAAATTTTGAGAGTTTAGTTCAAGCAGACATTACACATAAGGGAAAGAGAACTATGATTAAAATGACTCTGTTACCGCAAATCAACAGGAAGTTGGGTAACAAAAAGTAAAATAAAATAAAATGACTCTGGATCTCCATGTGTACTCATCCTTAGTAAATGGAGTCACTCAATGACTGTCAAGTTTAAGTTTAGCACAGGAAGGACCTGATTTTCCTAAAGTGGGCACCAAAGAATAGTCATATTGGGCAGAAAAGAGATCTACTTCAAGTTTGAAAAACTTACTGGCTATATGATTTCCTGAGAAACCTCTTAGGTGTGCCCTGGATTATAACCAGAGAACCCAGGGATAATCCCACAGCAAATGGTTATCCAGTAGAGAAGAGCAACAGAAACAGCCCAAGAGCTCTTCAAAGTCACAGTGCAGTATGGCAGCAACCGGCAGGGTGGGTGGGAACATATCTGGTGAAGTATCCGGAACGCACATGCCCAGCATTTTAAGTGCTGCAGGGGAAATAAAAGCCTGGCCACACAACCAGGAGAGGAGACACACACTTGCCCTGTCAGATTTGGGTCCTTTTTGTGGAGTTCCTTTGAGTTCTGGACCCTACACCTGCTAGCTACACCTGTTGGGCTGTAGTGAAACTTCACTTGAATGACAGAAACAAGCTGTAAACTCTCAGACAGGTATCTAGGAGTTGCTCAGGCAGCTTAAACCCAAGTTCAAAACCAAGTCCATTATTTTTCCAGGAAAATCTCCAGTTTCCCTACTTCAAGATTATTTTTGACTTGTCCACTGCCTAATCAATCCTTTGATGGTTAATTCCATTACCAGTCCAAGTCTTTCTATCTAGACCTTTCTTTTTATTCCTATTGTCACAACCCTAGTTAATGCTCACCAAAAGTCTGCCTATCTCCAGCATGGCTTGACTCCAAGCCTTCATGCCCTTTTTCACTTGCTCAGTCTTTATAAATTGTAGTCAATGCTCAGTGGTTCTCTACTCCCCATCAATAGTCATCACTTCCTGACACTCATACTATCTATTTGCTCCTGTTTTCTAAATGTTCAAATTTTACTCGTTCAGGAAGGCCCCTCCATAAACACTCCCCAGACCTTTTGCTCCTCAGAACCCTACGGTAATGTGTTTGGATGCCTCTGATGGCACATAGCTCTTGCTTTCATATATGAGGTCCCACAGAAGCCTTGCTGTCTCCTAATTAGGATATAAAAAGCACCTGATAAATGTCTGTGGATCAAAATCATCCTCCCACCCTCTTTCATGGAGCATCACTGAACTTAGGTATTTGGTTGCAGGCCTTAGATTTCTGACAGTTTTTCTGTTTGAAGACGGAGTTTCACTCCTGTTGCCCAGGCTGGAATGCAGTAGCACAATCTCAGCTCACTGCAACCTCCGCCTCCTGGGTTCAAGTGATTCTCCTGCCTCAGCCTCCCAAGTAGCTGGGATTACAGGCACATGCCACCACACCTAGCTAGTTTTTGTATTTTTAGTAGAAATGGGGTTTTGCCACATTGGCTGGGTTGGTCTCAGACTCCTGCCCTCTAAGTGATCCATCTGCCTTGGCCTCCCAAAGTGTTGGGATTACAGGCGTAAGTCACTGTGCCCGGCCGATTTCTTAGTTTTGAAACAAAAATCAGCCAGGTGTCGTGGTGGGTGCCTGTAATCCCAGCTATTTGAGAGGCTGAGGCAGGAGAATCGCTTCACCCCGGGAGACAAAGGTTGCAGTCAGCCGAGATGGCACCACTGCGCTCCAGACTGGGTGACACTACATCTCAAACATCATCATCATCATCATCATCATCTCTTTGTCATCCCTGCTCAATGTGAATGTCCTAAAGGTTCAGTCTCTTGGTTCCACCACTTGCTAACTTATTCTCATAATCTTTACTGAGCTCTTTACAAGTGCTGAAATGAATCTACCCGGCCATGATCCTGAGTCATACAGTGCTGAGATTTTTGGGGAGGACTCTATTTCAAATTTATGATCATGACCACTCACAGGTGGCAGGAAATCATCAGTCACCCCATCTGCACCCAGTGCAGACTCAGCACCCAGTCATCCTTCTCTCCCTGCCATCTCCCCTCAAACATCAAGATGTTTGGCGCTGTATCTGTATCTTCTCTTGCTTCTTTGTAATTCTGACTATAGCACAGATCAACTCAACACTGCAACTGCATATAACCTAACTTCCCTATCTATGCCATATGATATATCTATATTATACCATATAATGTGTATCATGACCCCTTAAGTCAAAAGATTCTAGATAATTCATCAGTCTCTACAAGTAATTTAGAATTTGCACCCTTTTGTGAATACATGTCATAATTTGACAACAACAAAAAGACTATTGGGTAGCAAGCTCTTAAGGATGAGTTCCCAAGTATAGCTTCCGGAATCCATTAACACATTTAAAAGTGTTTGCAAATTTTTAAAGTCTGGGCTAGAGGGTGGGAAGGAGACTGTATTTACATTCTACAGAGCAGCAGTTCCCAACCCTGGCAGGTCATCAGAACCACTTGGAGTAGTGCTATTCAAGTGTGGCTTCTAGATCTGGGCCCATCTGTAAACTGTTACCAGTCATGAAGAGAGGAGGACAGAGATACAGAGTATGCACGTGGAAGCTTTTTTCTTCAACACGGCGATCTGACATTGCAATAACATGCAAGCATGTGATCATTTTCCTAAGTCCAGGATAGATCCCAGGGTTTTCTCTCTAGATTTTAGAAGGGTCACCAGGTGACTGATGATTAGCTGGGGATAAAAACCCCTAGGGTCAGGCCGGGCACGGTGGCTCAAGCCTGTAATCCCAGCACTTTGGGAGGCCGAGGCGGGTGGATCACGAGGTTAAGAGATCGAGACCATCCTGGTCAACATGGTGAAACCCCGTCTCTACTAAAACTACAAAAAATTAGCTGGGCATGGTGGCGCGTGCCTGTAATCCCAGCTACTCAGGAGGCTGAGGCAGGAGAATTGCCTGAACCCAGGAGGCGGAGGTTGCGGTGAGCGAGATTGCGCCATTGCACTCCAGCCTGGGTAACAAGAGCGAAACTCCGTCTCAAAAAAAAAAAAAAAAAAAAAAAAACAACCCCCCTTCCAAAAAAAAAAAAAAAAAAACAAAAAACCCCTAGGGTCCACTCCTTCACTTCTATGTCTAATTCTTTGTGGTGGTGGTGTTTATTTTGGGGAGTCAGGAATGAGTTAAAAACAGCTGATCAGAGCTTTTAACCTGCTCATCAGAGAAACAGGCATGGTCAGTAAATTCAGCAATTTCAGGAGGTTCACAGACCTCCTGTGAAAAAACTCAGGTGGCAAAGCCCTGAACATCATGGGAAGATGGGGAGAGCGTGAACTAATGCTAAGGAATGGGTTCTTATGTTGCTACTGAACCAGAGCCTTTGGAGATTGCATGCAAGACTGGGTCGAAAGTGTGTTCTAGAGAGTTCTGTGCACTTTCCACTGGGCTGCCCTAATTCTCTAGTAATCCCATGAAACTCCACGTGAGCACTTTATTAGGACAAACGTTTTCAACAGAAGCTTTACACCATTACATGCCACTATAAAAGACTTGCTTCTGGAAGCAATGAGTAGACGAGAAAGGGATTCACGAGGTCTGACGGTGACTCATCCTAAACTTTAAACACTGATCTTCAGAAATTCATGGACTATAGCTCACTGCTGGCGCTCATTTAATGTTACATAAACACACTCTGAGTCTGAAATAAATCTCATTTTCAGTGTGAAAATAAAACATAAAAGCTTTTCTTGGAATTATTTCTAAACAGAACATGTCTCTAATCTTAATGTAACAGAAGTGTATATGATGTTTTATTAGGATTAGAGACAAAAGTATTCTTGGGGCAAATGGGAAATAGGTTAAGGATGTAGGATTTCTAAGAGAATTCATTTTGACAACGGCCTATGATAAAGTATAAAGTGTACAAATATGATGTAAAATTGATACAGATTAAAATGTGGAGACTCACTAAGGGAAAAAAACCCAATATTCTGTGCTTCTGCCATGAGCCAATAATTATTACAAGAGAGTACGAAGTTAGACTCTGAGCTTCCTGTTAGGTAAGGCAAATAGAAACATACCTTCCTTAACTTTTTTTTTTGAGGCAGAGTTTCGCTCTTGTTGCCCAGGCTGGAGTGCAATGGCATGATCTTGGCTCACTGCAACCTCTGCCTCACGGGTTCAAGCGATTCTCCTGCCTCAGCTTCCCGAGTAGCTGGGATTACAGGCACCTGCCACCATACCTGGCTAATTTTTGTATTTTTAGTAGAGACAGGGTTCGCCATGTTGGCCAGGTTGGTCTCAAACTCCTGACCTCAGGTGACCCACCTGCCTCGGTCTCCCAAAGTACTGGGATTACAGGCATTAGCCACCACGCCTGGCCAACTTCTTTAATTAAGAAAAGGATCTGGTTATTTAAGGCCTCTGTAATTGTGTATTTGATTTTTAAAAATTCCTTACACAAACGTTTTACAAGGGAAGATGAAGGCAAGTAGTAAACTTCTCCAAGTTGCCACTGCCCCATCCCTTGCTTTCTTTCTGGGTCCCTCTAGTTTATTAATCCCACGAAATTCCACCTGGGCGCTTTCGAGGGCTGGAAGAAAGGGGGCGAATTACTTACTTTTCTTCATTTCTTCGTTTCCTTTACATATTGTTTGTTTCAACTGTTCAATCCTCATCTTGCAGGACATTATTTTCCACCTCTGAAAAAAGCATGTAATAAATGTTACAAACGTTGGTCTCTTATGATTAATATGATCACCTATCTGGGATCACTACTTATTTTCAGGTATGTCAGAAAACCTAACGAAGAAAAGGGCACTATAATTATGTTTGTTATAGCTTTTGTAACTATGGAAGATTACGAAAAAGAGAACAATGTTTTTCTGGTTCAATGCAGACAAAAGAGAAATTAACGGAAATTATGAGAAAGAAATGCACATAGTTCTTTTGCATTTGTCAGTGAAAGAAAAAAGTTGAAGGACATTCTCTAAACCCTCTCTGTCTATACAGTTACTAGGCACATGTGGTTACTTAAAACTCAATTTACATCATACCAATACAAAAATTCACACCGCCCTCATGTCAAATGTTTGATATCACATGTGGCTCGTGGTTACTGGGTTGGACAGCAAAGATACACAACACAGGCATCATCACACAGAGTCCTACTGACGTACTGCTACAATCCTCTAGTGCTGGTTACTGAGGAGACGGTTAACATAACCAAATCATCTCACCCAATAAGCAAATAGTACTTACAAGTTAATAAAAATGGCAACAAAACAAACATTATTTTTTCAGTGCATAACTCAAGTAAGAGCTCCTGAAAAGCCTCAGAAAAGGATATGAAACATGAAACTACCTCTCTACATTACCAGGAGTTAGGTCCAGCGTCCCCTAAAGCAGCAGTCCCCAACCTTTTTGGCACCAGGGACTGGTTTTGTAGAAGACAATTTTTCCATAGACAGGGTGGGGGATGGTTTACAGGGATGAAACTGTCCCACCTCCGATCATCAGGCATTATTTTCTCCTAAGGAGTGCACAACCCAGATCCCTTGCACGTGCAGTTCATAACAGAGCTCATGCACCTATGAGAATCTAATGCCACCGCTGATCTGACAGGAGGTGACGCTAAGGTGGTAATGCTCGCTCGCCCTACTCTCTCCTGCTGTGCAGCCCGGTTCCTAACAGGCCATAGACCAGTAGCCATATGTGCCCCAGGGATGGGCACCCTTGCCCTGAAGTGAACAGAGGATCAGTAAAAATAGGATCTATGGGCCAGCTGCAGTGGTCACACCCGTAATCCCAGCACTTTGGGAGGCCGAGGCAGGTGGATCACAAGGTCAGGAGTTTGAGACCATCCTGGCCAACATGGTGAAACCCTGTCTCTACTGAAAATACAAAATTTAGCTAAGAATGGTAGTACATGCTTATAATCCCACTACTCGGGAGAGGCTGAGTCAGGAGAATCGCTTGAACCAGGGAGTCACAGGTTGCAGTGAGCCAAGATCATGCCACTGCACTCCAGCCTCGTGACAGCGAGACTCCGAGACTCTGTCTCAAAAAAAAAAAAAAAAAGATCTATGGCCCAGTGCAGCCACTCACACCTGTAATCCTAGCCTTTGGGAAGCTAAGGCAGGCAAATCACTTGAGCTCAGGAGTTCAAGGCCAGCCCAGGCAACATGGTGAAACCCCGTCTCTACCAAAAATACAAAAAATTAGCCAGGTGTGGTGACATACGCCTATGGTCCCAGTTACTGGGGAGGTTAGAGTCCAGTGGTGTGATTACAGCCTCACTTCAGCCTTGACCTCCCTGGCTCAAGTGATCCTCCCACCTCAACCTCCCGAGTAGCTGGAACTACAGGTACTACCAAACCTCACTAATTTTTGGTTTTGCTTTTGTAGATGTGGGGTTTTGCCATGTTGCTCAGGCTGGTCTTGAATTCCTGGGCTCAAGCAATCCACCTCGGCCTCCCAAAGTGCTGGGATTACAGGCATGAGCCACCACCACACCCAGCCCAGATTTTATAAGAGCAATTTATATTTAAGATACATACTCACATAAATGGAAGTACACTTTACCCTACTTTACTTTTTCCATTAATAAATACAACATGGACATCATTTCACAGCAATATATGCAGACTGACCACATTATTTTTAACAACTACACAGTATCATAATTTTTTATCTCATCCTGATTGATGAACATTTGTTTATATACTAGCTTTACCATTATGCTACAATCAGTTTTTTTTTTTTTTGCCCATAAATTTCTATATTCATGAGCATTTTCTTAGGAGGAAAATTGCTGGATATACTACATGTGCTTTTTCAAACACTTTTTTTCTTTCATAATTGAGATTTCACTGGTTGTGCTGAAGGTCAGTACACAGACATTTCAATTTGTACACGATTCTTAACATATATACCAGAAATCTAAAAGCCATGTATTTTAATTATTTTTTAAAGTTATTCCAGTGGCTTTCTAGCTTAAAATCTGGAAACAAATTTCCCTTGAGTTCATCAAGTACCAGTATCTTCACACACTGTTAAGCTGTTACATATATGTCCCACCAATTCACAACTGAATAGCATATACGCTACATCTTCAAATTTTCAATCTTTCACAGAACATCAACAAAGTTATTAGGAAAACAGGACTACCACGACCAGAGCTCAGAGTGTACGCAATTCTGACAGGGAGAGCCATCACCAAGGAGCGGTTTTCTTTAGGCAACAGTTCTACTAAAAACACAGGAATAGAAGTAATTTAAAATGTTCAATACATTAATTAAATGCAGGACTGTGACTTCCTATCGCCATTTAGTATGCTCAGTATTATAGGATATAAAAACTAACCCCCAAGTATGGAATGTTAAGCTGACACCCAAGGCGGTCAAAGCCTCCCGTAACTCAGTATTCCATACTACCTCTTCTGGTTGTACCAAAAAGTACACAACCAGAGAATGATTTCACCTCCAAAAAAAAAAGCACTGACACTTAAAAAATGGGATAAGGTAGAATTCCCTCCTTCTCAAAAGTGTTTCTAGAGCTACTAAAAAGCTTACATTTACAAAATAGTTGGTAAGCCCGGACGTGGTGGCTCATGCCTGTAATCCCAGCACTTTGGAGGCTGAGGTGGGAGGATCACCTGAGTTCCAGAGTTTGAAACCAACCTGGTCAACATGGTGAAACCCCGTCTCTACGAAAAATACAAAAACTAGCTGGGCGTGGTGGCATGCGCCTGTAATCCCAGCAACTCGGGAGGCTGAGGCAGGAGAATCACTTGAACCCAGGAGGCGGAAGTTGCAATGAGCTGAGATCGCACCACTGCACTCCAGCCTGGGTGACAAAGTGAGACTCTGTCTCAAAAACGAAACAAAACGGTTGATTAAAATATTCCTCTACATTAGACAAGGGAGACAGGGACTCCTGACAAGACATGGTATAAGGTATTGATCAGACTTGGCTTGTTTCTCTCTGGCTTCATTGGAAGCGGGGTTCTCCTCAGTTTCTTGCTTTCTGCAGGTCAATCTTCAGTTTCTTGGTTAGTTGCTTCTGCCTTTTTCCCCTTTTCTCCCTTTTTCCCTTTTGTTTGCACTTTTTTGTTTGAAGATTTATTCTTTCCTGCTGCTTCTTCAGCTTTGTTTCCACTTTTGCAGGAGCAGGCTCAGCTGACCACTGTGCCAATCTCCTCTTGGGCTCTTCCTTTGTGGCCCCTTCACTGGAGGTCACTGACCTTCCTCTTGAGTATCCGGGCTACAGGGAGGGCATGTGCCAAGTGCCTGCAGGGCACAGCGTGCCTGTCTAGAGCCTTAGCAAAGCAGGGCTGCCTGGCCTCTGCCATGACTTCCTCCAACTCTTTATTTTCATGTGCTCTACTCACTTTTCCCCCAAGTTTAATTAATTGCTAAACTTTTTTTTTTTTTTTAGGGAGTCTGACTTTGTCACCCACGCTGGAGTGCTGTGGCACCATCTTGGCTCACTGCAGCCTCCGCCTCCTGGGTTCAAGTGATTCTCCTGCCTCCCAAGTAGCCATTACACCTGGTCAGAAGTTTTAAACTATCAGGTAATCTGTCAAAATGCTTTCCTCTATGGTTTATAAAGGTTCTCCCCACTCCAAGATTATGTAAATACCTACCCGTATTTTCTTTGACACATTTAATCATTAACCCATCTGAAGTGTGTATATGATACAGAATTTTTGCAAAAAGGATAACAGCCCACTGTTTTTGTTTTTCTATGTCAACACCAAGTTTCATAATTATCCTTTATGATGGCTCCATAATTAATTGCTGATACCCCATTTTTGGTATCTGGATGAAACATCTGAGGCCACACTGCAAGTGGGTTTAAGTAGAGGACTACCAAATATGATTTTAAAATTTAATTAAAAATGATTTTATAAGCTCTACCAACTTAAAACCAAGTTGCCTCAAGTAAAAAGAACATATATTAGAGCTTACCAACTGATCTGTTATCCATTTTCCTTCCATAGCTTTTAACACTCTGTATGGAAAAGAGACAGAAAATAAACTTAAAAATAATAAAATTCTGTGAAGTTCAAAATGTAAAATCAAAAACTTTTAAGTTCTTCGAAATGGCTAGAAATATCAAAATGGAACTTAGCATTTAAAGGGTTTTCCAGATTCCCTGTTCTCTGCAATTTTTTTCATCTCCTTCCTTCTGCAGTTCTGAACACTGCTAAGAGCCTTTCTACAAATGCCCACAATAAATCTGCCTAACGGCCTTAGCCTTTATCCTCAGTCATCAGTAATTTCCACCCGTCATAATTCATAGTAATAGTTACAAGACAATGAATTAACGATCTAAAATACTACGGTTAGTTCCCAAAGAAATGACACATGCCAGTATCTCCAAAAATTTGTTCTATGGAATAAAATGTTCTATGGGAAAAATAAAGTTTTTGTGTTTGAGTAAGTTAGAGAAATTTCAGAGTTAAAAAAATTCAAGCAGGTTTCTCTAATACAGAATATCCTGGAAGATTTAAACTGCTCATGAATGTGTTTATACCACTGCAGACTCTAGAGAAGCTGGGGTCACACTGTGGGAATCACTGGCCTGATTATTAACTATTTTCACAAAGGGGTGTGAGACATCCATGTTGGCATGGTTTGGGGAGTGTCACAAAAGAGACAACCCGAGCCTTGAGAGATGGGCAGGATGTGCTCAGAGAAGAGGAAAAGCACTGAGGTGGAGAGAAACTGAATGAAGGCACAGAGATGCAAACATCTGGAATGCATCTGAGGAGCAGGTTCTATACCAGAACGTTCTATAGGACAATTTTCAATACTAGGGAGTGGGAGATTCATCAGGGATGCCTGTTAATAACTTGGATTCCCACTCCCCCCAAAAAAACAAACCAACCTCAGATTCTTGGGCCTCACCCCATATCTACTGCATTAGAATCTCTGAGGATAGGGTTCCAAAAATTTGAATTTTTAACCATTATCTCAGCTAATGAATTCTGACAGATGTGCAGACCATATGTTGCAAAATACTGATACGGACAAAAGAAGAAAGGTAAATGGAAGCACTGATGTCCTATGGGAGCCACCAGCACTAACTTATGTCTAATCATACCCACTGTCCTGGACCCACACACCAATTATCAGTGTCAGGGATCTGATTCATTATCTACTGTGTACCATGCACCAGGTCTGAGACAAGTATTTTCTAGAAACTTGGTAACTTCTCCTGCTTTACCTCTCTCAGATGCACTCCTTTTTCTACACTTTAAGAGATTGTATCCTAAATGCAGTAAGTTAGCAATTCATTTATCTGCATACCACAGCGATGAATTAAACCAAATGGTGACTAGATCACTTCCATAAATTAAAAGGCAAAACACTCACTCTTTTTGAAATTCTTCTTGCTTGCTCTTAAGTTGGCTTAACCTTTCTTTCTTGTCAATAAACCTGTAAGAAAAAATTCAATGTCTTATTTAAATATTCATTTGTTTTTGTTCAATGAGACTACGTAAATTCCCCAGAACCAATCATTCTGCAGAGTCATGTGAAAATGTCATTGTCCTGATAGTAAATACACATCTTCTCAATGGGATACACACAACTGCTAATCATCTGGTCCTTTTAAAACTAAGCTCAAATCCTCAACTTTAAAATTCTTCCTGGGTCTATAAAATATAAACTATATCTTATATCTTCCCCCCAGGTTCAATTATTTGTCAAAATAGGCACATCACAATACTGAATCTGAATCTGAATTCAAGGAAACTGATGCTTTCAGTAGAAAACAAATTTTAATTACTAATCTGGATTCAATCCTGCTCTCTCCTATAAACTGATTCCTTATAATTTTTTAAAAATTGTATGTACACTTTTTTTTCTACTAATTTTATTGCTAGTCATTATAGGCTAACAAATTAGTAAAAGTTATCAAAAAGAAGGGATATCATATTGCAATATGTGATACTGTATTTGTCAGTTTCTATCCTAATCCTTATTTTCTTCTTGCTAGCTTACCTGGGGGTTTGTTTTTTAATTTTGCAGTTTAAGGTGATAACTCAGGTCAATTTTAAACTTCTGCTACTTTTAAACGTAATCACACGAAGTCTTAAATTTCCTTCTATGCACTGTTCTAGCTATATCCTAAGATTCTAATACAGCATATTTTCATTATCATTTAGTTTGAAACTTCTTTTTTTTTTTGGAGAAGGAGTTTCACTCATTACCCAGGCCGGAGTGCAATGGCGCGATCTCGGCTCACCACAACCTCCGCCTCCTGGGTTCAAGCAATTCTCCTACCTCAGCCTCCTGAGTAGCTGGGACTACAGGCACTCGCCACCATGCCCAGCTAATTTTTTGTAGTTTTCAGTAGAGACGGGGTTTCACCATGTTGACCAGGATGGTCTCGATCTCTTGACCTCGTGATCCACCCGCCTCGGCCTCCCAAAGTGCTGGGATTACAAGCGTGAGTCACCACGCCCAGCCAAGTTTGAAACTTTTTTTTTTTTTTGAGACGGAGTTTAGCTCTTGTTACCCAGGCTGGAGTGCAATGGCGCAATCTCCGCTCACCGCAACCTCTGCCTCCTGGGTTCAGGCAATTCTCCTGCCTCAGCCTCCTGCAAGTTTGAAACTTCTAATCTCCCGTAAGAATCCTTCTTTGACCCATCTGTTATTTAGAAGTATATTGTTTAATTTTCAGATACACAGGCTTTTCTAGGTAGCTTACTGTTACTGTTTCTAATTTAATTCATTCTGATGTAGTTACAAAATATATTCTGTGTGATTTCAATCTTGTGACTTGAGACTGTCTTACTGCTTTGCATATGGTATGCCGTGGAGAAAGTTCCATGCATATCTGAAAGAATGTGTATGCTACAGCTGTTGTGCACTGTTCTATAAATGTCAACTAGTTGAAGGTGGTTGACAGTGTCACTCAGCTCTTCTGGATCTGTGCTGCTGTTCAATGTGGTAGCCACCAGTCACATGTGGCTACTGAGTACCTAAAATGTGGCTTGCTGCTTAATAAGGGCATGAACGAAAAAAAAAAAATTGTATGACTAACATCATATAATCGATTATGGAATGAACAGTGACCCACTGACCATTTCGAGAACAGAGGGATAATGGCGCACGCTGCAGTAACATGATGTGATGTCCAAGAATAGGCTTTTGGCTATCTCCCAGCATAAAGGAAAACAATTCAACAGGCCATAAAAGACCTAAAAAGAATGTGGACAAAGAAGTCTTTCCAAAATACTATTTCTGCAATCCCATGTTTGAAACATACCCCAAGATATCTACTTCTAAGAGGAAGAAATAGAATAGTCTAATCATGACCCTAACAAATTTGTCGCTGAAAATGCACAATACACATTAAACAGAAAAAGCAAATAGGTAATATAATATGTGACAGAATTATATACTTATGAGTATTTAAATTTAAATTTAAATTAAATGAAAAGTTCAGATCCTCAGTTGTACTACATCACATTTCATCAGCCACATACGACTAACTGGATGGCGGGGATACAGAACACTTCCATCACTGCAGAAAGTTCTACTGGATAGTACTGCAATGTCCAGTAACGTGATGTGAAACAGTTAGAAAACTCAGAAACCAACATGGAATGAGGATGAACCCACAGATTCATCAGTCAGTCTATCAGGCATTTACTATGCACCTGCAACATAGAAAAAGGCATCCTCCAGAATATTAAGAAATCTAATAATAAATTCTCCTGCAGTGACTGTGAAACTGTTGGACATATCATTTGTTATATGCTTCTGTTTCCTTGTATCAAAAAAGAGAGACTGATGTGGTATTTACTTTTGTATCACTGAGACAACATGGTGATTTATGTTCTGATAATCCATAGAAAATGACACACTCACAAGTTAGCAATCTCAAGCCATGCAAAGGACTGACATGAACGATAAAATCTTGCCTTTACAGGCTAAAAACGTTTTCCTTTGAGGTCTGTTGTAAAAATGCCACTTTGCTCTAAAACAAATTCAGATGACAGACAACTGTGTCCAGCTTAATAGTGAGCTGATTCTCTTGGACTTTGTTAAAAACACAAAAGAAACAAACTCTTACAAACAAATACACAGATGGCAGCAGGAATAACAAAGGGTTAAGTCCTACTGTATCAAATATTGAAAAGAATGGCAAAAACACTGGCCGGGCGCGGTGGCTCAGGCCTGTAATCCCAGCACTTTGGGAGGCCGAGGCTGGCGGATCACGAGGTCAAGAGATCGAGACCATCCTGGTCAACATGGTGAAACCCCGTCTCTACTAAAAATACAAAAAATTAGCTGGGCATGGTGGTGCGTGCCTGTAATCCCAGCTACTCAGGAGGCTGAGATAGGAGAATTGTCTGAACCCAGGAGGCGGAGGTTGCGGTGAGCCGAGATTGTGCCATTGCACTCCAGCCTGGGTAACAAGAGCGAAACTCCGTCTCAAATAAAAGAATGGCAAAAACAGCAATTACTTTTGCACCAACCTCATACTTCATGAGTCACATTATCCTTCGTGAAAGAAATTAAAAATAGGTGGTGTCAGCAAAGCTAAAGAGCTGATGACACCAAGCCACACAGGTGGGTCAGCGCCGCAACTGCTCACTCAGCCACTTATCCAGGCTCTGCAGTCTCCATCCCACCACTTACAGAAGGAGATAAAAAATTCATTCCACAAGTCTGTGCTTTCTCAATATGGCTACCAAGAAGTGAAAAATAAAGTATCACTATATTCTAACCAATTTAATGATACATATTATATGTATAGTTTTTAAAAGTATATGTGGGGGGAATCCACATTTCACATATTGTTTTCCAAATTGGGGCTGTCACATAAAATATCTTGGTCTCTTTTTCGGTGCCAGAACACATTGATCTAATTCACTAATAGGTACACAGCATTTCACAGAATGGATGTTATACAAACCTCTACAGGTGAACACCAGTCTTCCTTCCAAATTTTCACTATTATCAGTAATGGTACAAATGAATAGCCTAGTGTACCTTTACAGGCTTTTCAGTTTCGCTACGAGAAATTCCTATAAATAAAATAAACTGGGCCGGGTGCGGTGGGTCATGCTTGTAATCCCAGCACTTTGGGAGGCCAAGGTGGGTGGATCACCTGGAGGTCGGGAGTTTGAGACCAGCCTGGCCAACCTGGCGAAACCCCATCTCTACTAAAACTACAAAAAATTAGCTGGGCGTGATGGCAGGTGCCTGTAATCCCAGCTACTTGGGAGGCTGAGGCAAGAGAATTGCTTGCCCAAGAGGTTGCAGTGAACCGAGATGGCGCCATTGCACCCCACTCTGGGTGACAGAGTGAGACCGTCTCAAAATAAATAAAATAAAAAATAAACTGCTTAGTCAAAAAATATTTACATGCAAAACTGTGGGTAATCCTCAAATTCCCTCTAAAACATTTCACACAATTTACAACCCCACCAACAGAACCTGCTTTCTCACAATCTCCACAAACACTGGACATTTCTTATTTTTGCTAATCTGATTGGCTCGGATCTCTCCCTCTGAGAGATGACTCATAATTCACGTATTTGCATTTATTTCATTATTATAAAGGTTGAACAACTTTGCATATTTTATTAGCTACTGATTTTTCTTATTTCCTTAAGTCCTTCATTCAATTTTTTTAGTTTTCTTTTTCCTTCAAGGATTATTTAGCAAGAAAATTGGCCATTTT
>NW_016107875.1:761951-766265 GCF_001604975.1 Cebus imitator | reverse complement strand
CATGCCCAGCTAATTTTTTGTATTTTTAGTAGAGACGGGGTTTCACCATGTTGACCAGGATGGTCTCGATCTCTTGACCTCGTGATCCACCGGCCTCGACCTCCCAAAGTGCTGGGATTACAGGCGTGAGCCACCGCGCCCGGTCTTTTTTCTATTTTTAGTAGAGATGGGATTTCTCCATGTTGATCAGGTTGGTTTCAAACCCCTGACCCCAGGTGATCCACCCTCCTCCCAAAGTGCTGGGATTATAGGCGTGAGCCACTGCACCTGGCCAAGAGGTTAGCATTTTAATAGAAGGATCAGAAAGAATGTCTCTCATGTATGAGCAGCATCTAAAAAAAAACAAAGGAGGCAGCCCTGAAGATTTCTGAGAAAAAAAAGAGTTCCTGGCTGTCTGAATACCATTACAAACGCCCTTAGGAAAGAGTGTTCTTGGTATGTTTGAGGTCAGACATGGAGGCCACAGTGGCACACCAGAGCAAGTAAGGTAGAAAATAGGCGATTAACTCAGAGGAGGAACACACAATATAGAACTTTGGTTAAGGACTCCAGCTTTTATCTTGGGTAAAATGAAAAACCACTGAAAGATGTAAAAAGAGAAATGCAGGGGTAGCATAACTGGCTGCAATACAGTAATTACATTAAAGGGGGAGCAAGGATGGAGGCAGAGACATCAGAGAGAATAGTTTTGTGTCTTGGTAGATAAGACCAGGTGATGGTGAAAGGGTTAGATTTAAGTTAAGTTTTGAAGAGTTGATGGGATTTGTTGATGGGACTAAAAGAGTGGCTTAAGACAGGAGATAAGGAGAACTGAAAGGTTTTTCAGCCTGAACCCAAGGAAAAATCAGATTGACATTTACTGGGTTGGGATGAGCATGGGAAAACAGATTTATGAGGAAAAATAAGGAATTCAGTTTGCCATATTAAAATGGAGATACCTATTACAAAATTAAACATTGATGTTGAAAAGGCACCTGTTTTCTGGACTTCAGAGAAGTTCAGGTCAGAGATCCAAGTCTGGCAGTCTTTTTTTTTTTTTTTTTAAAACATGGAGTCTCACTTTGTCACCTAGGCTGGAGTGCAGTGGCAAGATCTCGGCTCACTGCAATCTCCACCTCCCAGGTTCAAGCGATTCTCCTGCCTCAGCCTACTGAGTAGCTGGGACTACAGATCACGTGCCACCAAGCCCGGCTAATTTTCTTTAATTTTAGTAGAGATGGGATTTCGCCGTGTTAGCTTCAATGGTCTTGATTTCCTGACCTCGTGATCCGCCCACCTCTTGCCTCCCAAAGTGCTGGGATAACAGGAGTGAACCACCGTGCCCAGCCCATTCTGGCAGTCTTAAGCATACAGATAGTATTTAAATTATGTGAATAGATCTAGGAAAACGTGTAGCGAGAGAAGAAGGTCCAGAAATAAATACCCAATTAACTCCATCAGTTTGACATTTCCATCTCATACCGAGTATTCTTATAACTGGTTTAATATTTAAAGCTATCACTACATAAGCAGTTTCTAAAATCATTAAGAGAACCAATAAGAGCAACAAACTAAAAAGATTCTATCATTCAAATCTCAAAAGAGAAAGAAACAACTCCATCCACGATCACAGAAATACTAAGAACTAAAAACATTCCCAAATAGAGGGTAAGGTCTAGTGGTTAAGTGCGGGTACATAGGTCCAAGCTGTCCGGATTTTAATTTTTGTTCCTGCACTTATCTTTGTGGCCTAGGGCAATGCACTTAATGTGCAACTTCCTCAGCAGTAAGTTGGGGATAAGTTATTGGGTTGTTTTAAATGAATTAATACCTAAACTTTTGGACTCAGAATGTTAGCTGTCTTACTATCATTGACACTAAGTTGTTAAAACAGAAGCTGAGAGTGGGAGAACCTACAGCTAATTTTTCAATTTTCTTAAGCAAGAACTTGCTCTGTTCAGATTTCGAAATGAAACCAAAACATGTTCCTAATGCAATTCTCTTAACTAAGGGCATACAGCTCCCAGTCTGAATTTTAAAACAAGGTCAAAACACGTCCCTAAATTCCTACGAATCCAAAATAATCTTTAGAAGCAGGGAAGGGAAAGGGGAGTTAAACAGCAAGCCGTAATTCACCAATTAGAGTACGCAAATCTGATAACAAACTCCATCTGTGAGAGACTACCAGGCCCAAATCCCGCTAAAGCAGTTATTTGATTCTCTTTTATTCTCTCCTCTAGAGGATGACTATACATGTGCTTTCGAAAATAGAAAGCCAAGCTTTTGAATGGAAGTACATACAGCAAAGAGCTGGGAATCCAACTCAATCTCAGCAACAGGGGAAAACTTCTCCAGAGAGTCACCACTTATTCCTTTTTTCCCCAGTGACCAAGAGCACCGGGGGGTCAAACTTCTTTTGGGTGGGTGATGGGGAAACAGCGGCCTTCCCTCATCAGGCCCCTACGCTGTCCCCCGGTAGCAAAGCGCCGGTGCAGAGCAGCTAGCTACACTGCCTCTCTCTTCCTCCTCTCGCTAGGATTTGGCGCCCGGAAGGGGAGCCCCAAGTTCCAGCCTTCGGCCGCCTGGCTGAAGGAGACACAGCAGAAGAAACAATAGGGCCGTGACGGCCGCCGTACCTCTCCCGGTCGCGGCCGTCGAAGTAGACGAAATCGCCGCTCTGAACGCATTTGGCGCAGGTCAGCCGGCGGCGGGTAGTATTGCACAGCGGACAGCGCTCTACAGCCACGTACAGCCCCTCCGCGTCGTCCACGGAATCCACCAGGTCCCGGGCGAGTGGCCGGGGCCCGCAGCCAGGAGGCTCTGGCGCCCGGGCTCCCTTGCCACTGGGAGACGCCATGATGGCCTGAGAGCTGAGCCAGTCACGTGGGATTTTGTTTTCAACCGGGTGCATTCTGGGCCAGGAGGAGGGGCCTGGGGTAGGCGGTCTGGGATCCCGGAGAGCCTCAGGCCACGCCCCCCTGTCCCCTCTGCCGCCCCAGGCGCCTGTCCTGGGCGCTGTTTTTCCGGTCTGCTGCGGGGCAACAGGTCCTGAAGCGGGGAGAATTATATTAGCGGGGCGAGTCTGCCAAACAAAATGTAATTATCTGCTGGCGCAGGTTAAAACTATGAATTAAAGCCTCAAACTTGTGCAGAAAATTCTAATACCATACTCTAAGGAGTCTGGGAAAACAGAATGGTAGCGGAATAGGGTAATTTAACTTGCTGTGGATGCTTATTTTAAATCTGGATAAAACTACAGCAAACATAGTAGGGTGAAAGGGCAGGGTCTTGGAAGTGGGTTGAATTTTGGCTCACTCGCATGCTTAATAGCTGTGACTTGGAGCAAGTTCCTTTATCTCTGCTCCTGTTTCCTCAGGTTAAATGGATAGGGTTACAGTACCTAATGCAGTGAGGATTAATAAATATGGTTAATAGTATTGTACTTTACCAATAATACTGAAAACCCAAAATGAACTTGCAAAATCAGAATTGTGTTATTATGAAAAGTTAATCTGGCTAACGTACCTTCCCTACCCTGGGCCATACTCTAAGAGAAATTGAACTAAGTAGATGGGTAGGACTTCCCTTCCAGTTTTTGGTTTTTTTTTTTTTTGAGACGGAGCCTCGCTTTGTCGCCCAGGCTGGAGTGCAATGGTGCAATCTGGGTTCACTGCAACCTCCGCCTCCTGGGTTCAAGCGATTCTCCTGCCTCAGCCTCCCGAGTAGCTGGGATTACAGGCACACACCACCACGCCTGGCTAATTTCTGTATTTTTTAGTAGATAGAGTTTTGCCATTTTGGCCAGGCTGTTCTCGAACTCCTGATCTCAGGTGATCCGCTCGCCTCTTCCTCCTAAAGTGCTGGGATTACAGGTGTGAGCCACCGCTCCCAGCCCCCTTCAAGTTTCTTTTGGGGGACAGGGGATATTTAAGGTGGTGTGTTGAGAGAATCATGTAAGAGTAATTAGTATTTGAATATGCCTCTATACTACAGAGAAAAGAAGTGGATTTACGGGTCAGATTAAATAGACCAGTGAGGGCCAGTTGCGGTGGCTCACACCTGTAGTCCCAGCACTTTGGGAAGCCGAGGTGGGTGGATCACGAGGTCAAGAGATCGAGACCATCCTGGCCAACATGGTGAAACTCCCTCTCTCCCTCTCTACTAAAAATACAAAAATTAGCTGGGTGTGGTGGTGTGTGCCTGTAGTCCCAGCTACTCGGGAGGCTGAGGCAGGAGAACCGCTTAAACCCGGAAGGCAGAGGTTGCAGTGAGCCGAGATCGTGCCATTGCACTCTAGCCTGGCGACAAAGCAAGACTCTGTCTTTTTTTTTTTTT
>NW_016107875.1:757823-761801 GCF_001604975.1 Cebus imitator | reverse complement strand
ACGGGGTTTCACCATGTTGACCAGGATGGTCTTGATCTCTTGACCTCGTGATCCACCCGCCTCGGCCTCCCAAAGTGCTGGGATTACAGGCGTGAGCCACCGCGCCCGGCCGACTCTGTCTTTAAGTAAATAAACAAACCAGTGATTCTCAAGGATTTTACTAGGCTATCCACTGATAAACTGCCCCGACTTCTCTCTCTAGCCTGGATTTCTTTCTCAACTTCCATACCTAAAGATTCAGAACTGCTAACTAGGTATCAAGTGACATTCCAGGACACCACAAACTCAAAAACTGTTGGAAACTGACCTCTACCTCCCCACAAACCTGTTTTCTTACCTTGGTGAAGGACATAATCACTGATGATTTACCGCCAAAGCCATGATTCGCATTAGCCCGACCCTCCCTGTTAATCTCCACATCACCGTGAAATGCTGGTGATTCTAAAGCCAATTAGGTCTTGAATCTGAGCCCTTTGCTCCTGGTCTTCTTAATCTTACCCAGTCTTTTAAAATACAATCACATAGGATTACAACAGCAAGCAAAAGCAAAAATTCTTATAGAATAGAGTTTATACTAAACTTGAATGCTTCCTCAAAGTTTAAGATCTTTAAGTGACCATTCTCTGATCATTTCAAACAAAAGGATTATTTTTTATTTATTTTTTCTTGAGACAGAGTTTCACTCCTGTTGCCCAGGCTGGAGTGCAATGGCTCAATCTTGGCTCACCGCAACCTCCACCTCCCGGGTTCAAGCGATTCTCCTACCTCAGCCTCCCCGAGTAGCTGGGATTACAGGCGTGCACCACCATTCCCAGCTAATTTTGTATTTTTAGTAGAGACGGGGTTTCTCCATGTTGGTCAGGCTGGCCTCAAACTCCCGACCTCTCAGGTAATCCGCCCGCCTTGGCCTCCCAAAGTGCTGGGATTATAGGCATGAGCCGCCACGCCCAGCCTAGGATTATTTTTTAAGGTCTCAGACTTAAGTTTCATTTGTATTCACACAGGATCCTTCACAGTGCTTAATAACTGTTGATTAGGCATAATCACAACAGATGATCAGGATCAACTGTTCAATATTTTAAAAGGCAAAAACACACATTAATTCCTATCCTGCTAGATTATCACAGCTAGTACCTAACTTATGCAGTTATTTGAAATTCCTACATGTTGCTATATATTTTCAGAGAACCCATATTAATGTATTACTTAGCAGCAGAGCACCGAGGTTTTTTGGATACAAAATGTAGTTTAAATATTTCTATTTCTTAGGGGAGGTGGCACAACACTTCTCAAAGACAACAAACATTTGTACAGTTCAGAATGGTTTTCTTCTTTGACACTTATTTTGCCATGAACTCATAGGGAATAGGTTCCAGCAGCCCAGGCTCCTCTCCATTGGTTCTCACATAGTGTGCTTCTCTGGGCAGAGCAGGCTGGTGCTTCAACTGAACTCAGGCACCTCACCCTTTGACTTCTTTTTCTCATCATTTACCTTCACGCGTTTCAGGAAACTAACTTGGCTCTTAGAGTGCCTAGTATGCTCATTATACACATTCATTTTCTTGGCAAAAATCTTGCCCTTGTTTACAACAATGCCAGCAGCATGCTGGGTAACACTGTAGTCTTCCAGCTTTGCTGTGGTGACATTTGTGGGGCACTGCTTTTTGAAAAGCACCCATTCCCTTAATGTCTACAATATCACCTTTCTCATAGATTTGCGTGTATGTGGCCAAAGGAACAACTCCATATTTTCTAAAAGGCCTAGAGAACATTTATGAGGTGCCTTTCCTCTTTCCCTTTGTGTTCATCATTTTGGCAAATTACTGGATGGCGGCCCTTCTGGCCAAAAGGAAATGCCTTGAGTCTTAATGATGCTACAATATCATTCTAGTGAGACCCTAAATCTCTCAAATTTTGAAATGTTTTTGTTCAATTTTTAAAATAACACAGAAGAGTCATTTTGAGTAAGTTTTCTTCAATTCTTAGACAGGTTACTTACATATTAATGAAATAAGTAACGTACTTGGAACATCTACGATCAAATAAGTAATATACTTGGAACATCTACGATCAAATAAGTAATATACTTGGAACATCTACGATCAAATAAGTAATATACTTGGAACATCTACAATCAAAGGTAGAAGAATCCAGCGGTTTCCGTGCTGGGCATACACACATATTCAAACCAGAATAATGTGAGAGGTCGAATGATACACTCAGGCTTTTTTAAGACCTTTTAGAATAGGATAGATGTTTTCAAATGCTTCACATATCTCAGAACGCTCTTTGGCACCTGTAAAGAAATCCAGGTTTATATTATTTTTAATATAAAAAATATGAAAATTCACTTAAACACTAATATTTCATTGTTATCATCTTCGATTACTTTTAATATGATGACATCTCTTTAGCTGTACCTGCGAAATGGCATTTATTCCTGGTAAATAATTTGGCAATTACAGCCGTATTTCTGCAAGACAAACCTTAGAGCAGAGTTTTCTAGAACTTCTCTGTGGGTGTCATCTTTGCTCACAGAAAATAATGAGTGTGAAATGTGGAATGTCATCTGTATGTGCGCCACAAATATGACCTCAAAGTAATTTCATCAGCACCTGTGGGCACTTAGCTACCCGCAAAACGGACTTCCTTTGATCCACCTCATCTCTAGTTACATCTCGATTCCCTAATATTGACTAACAGATTAAGACGAACAAGCTAGAGTTGGGAAGGGATTATTAGAGGGGAAAATTGTACTACTGTGACTCCTAAAGTCTTAGGTTTCAAGAAATCGTAAATCATAGCTGCTCTAGGAATCACAGGGATAAAAACATGAATCAGTTTCCGCCCTTGAAAAATTATTAGTCCCTACTCATCTCTCACCACCAACAACCTACCACCACCACTACCTCCACCTTATAAATGATGCAGGCACATTGTGCTAAGGATCATAGACTGGCACTACTTATGTTTCTATGGAGCTTCAGCTAATCAGGACCCTATTGGGAAAAGCAGCCAAGGAGAAAGGACTTACAGAGTGCCTACATAAATTGGTTATGAGTAACATATAAACAAGGAACAACAAACTGCAGAAGGCCGCAGGAGGCCTCTGAGGAGGAAGTCCTCTCCATGCCTCATGTTCTGGTGCAGGGTGACCTCAGCTCTGTTACCATCAACATTGTGCTCAAGGACGTAAAACTCCTTTGTAGCACTATGACATAGCCATACTTGCAGGCTCCTTGTAAGGCCCACGTTTCACCAGCTGCACATAGATAATAATTTAAAGATAACCACATGTTCTTGTTTTGTGAAACTTTCAAATGGCCTCTGTTACCAACCTTTAGAATGATACACCAGTTCTGGCTCACTGATTCACTCTACCATCACTCCACCCCTACGCTATAGATCCAAGTGATTGTAATCAATAAATAGTGTGGATGATCAGAGCACGGGGCCTTCACTGCCTCCTCCAGAGTAATAAAGTGATGGCCCCCTGGTCGCACTGTCTCTCTCACTCTTTCTCATTCCTTTGTCACCACTCAACTCAGGGTACCCACGGGTGATGTAGGGCTGGCTCCCTACAGACACTAATCAGCTAATCTGATATTTTGGTGGCTGGAGGCAAGGGAGGAAGAAAGGAGGATAATGCAAGGCTGATAACAACTGTTAGCATGAAGAGAAATGGAAAACAGTTTTAACTGATAAAGACTTTTAAGAACTATAAAGTGTCTGGGCGTGGTGACTCACGCCTGTAATCCCAGCACTTTGGGAGGCTGAGGCAGATGCATTATGAGGTCAGGAGATCAAGACCATCCTGGCTAACCAAGTGAAACCCGTCTCTACTAAAAATACAAAAATAGTAGCCAGGCATGGTGACACATGCCTGTAGTCCCAGCTACTTGGGAGGTTGAGGCAGGAGAACTGCTTGAATCCGGGAGGTGCAGTGAGCCAAGATTGCACCATTGTGCTCCAGCCTAG
>NW_016107875.1:750306-757439 GCF_001604975.1 Cebus imitator | reverse complement strand
AAAAAAAAAAAAAATAAGTTAAAGAATTACAACATGACCCAACAATTTCACACGTTGGTAAATACTTCCCAAATTGAAAACAGGTACTCAAAACAATATGCACTTTCATTGCAACACTATTCACAATTGCCAAAAGGTGGAAACAGTTTAAATGCCCATCAATGGATGGATGGATAAAAATTTTTACTGTAGCCAGGCACAGTGGCTCGCCTATAATCCCAGCCTTTCACAGCCAAGGCAGGCAGATCACCTGAGGTCTGGAGTTCAAGACCAGCCTGGCCAACATGATGAAAGCCCATCTCTACTAAAAATACAAAAAATTAGCTGGACATGGTGGTAGGTGCCTGTAATCCCAGCTACTTGGGAGTCTGAGGCAGAGAATCGCTTGAACCCTGGGGGTGGAGGTTGTGGTGAGCCAAGATTGGGCCATTGCACTCCAGCCTGGGCAACAAGAGTGAAACTCCGTCTCAAAATAAATAAATAAATAAATAAATAAATAATGGTGTAGGCTGGGGCTGTATTCTCACCACTTTGGGAGGCCTAGGCAGGCATCACCTGAGGTCAGGAGTTCAAGACCAGCCTGTCCAGCATGGTGAAACCCTGTCTCTACTAAAAACATCAAAAAAAAAAAAAAAAAATTAGCCAGGTGTGGTGGCGGGCACCTGTAATCCCACCTATTTGGCACGCTGAGGCAGGAGAACTGCCTGAACCTGGGAGGTGGAGGTTGCAGTGAGCAGAGATCACGCCATTGCACTCCAGCCTGGGCGACTCTTTCTCAAAAAAACAAACAAACAAACAAAAACAAACAAAAAACACACACACACACACACACACACACACACACACACACAAAATAGAATTACTTGGCCATAAAAAGAAATGAAGTACACATGCTACAACATAGCATGTTTCTTAGGGTCATCTAAGTGAAAGAAGCCAGACACAAAAAGTCACATGTTATAAGATTCAACGCATAAAAAAATAACAGAAGAATTAAATCCATGGAGACAGAATGCAGATTAGTATTTGCCAGGAGCAGTGGGGTGAGGGCAATAGCGGGGAAAGGTTTAATGATACCAGATTTTATTTTGGAGCAATGGAAATATTTTAGAACTAGGTAGAGCTGGTGGTGTAGTCACAATACACAACCAGCTACTAAATGCCCCTGAACCGTTCACTTTAAAATGGTTAAATTTATTATGTGCATTCACCTCCAAGATTAAATAATCAGGGATGAAGTCCTTATAAGCTTAATTTTTTGAGAAGTAGGTGCAGGTATGGTGGCTCACACCTGTAATTCCAGCACTTTGGGAGGCCAAACTGGGAGGATCCCTTGAGCCCAGGAGTTTGAGACCAGCTTGGGTAACACAGGGAGACCCTGTCTCTATAAAAATAAAAAAGGAAAAAAATAAAAAGAGAATAAAAGAGAAGAGAAACTATTTATTCATTGCCAAAAAGTTTACTATCTCTAGGTTTCCATCTTCAAAGGTTTGGTGTGGGAAGGATAATGAGTAACTGACACAGATAAGAGAAACTATACCTTTGGGGTAGGAATAGCCACAAGTTTCAGCAGATTTGTAGTTCTAGCACCAAAATTTTCGCTTCTACAAAACCAATCTCTTTAGAAACAATGAATTGATGGGGAAGCAAGAACCTCTGCCTCTGGTTTTATGCACTTTTTGAGCTTCTAGCTACATTTGACTGGAACAACCTTGTTAGCAGACAGTGAACCATAATAGGTACAGCAAACACACACATGCCCCTCTCCCAAAATCCCCAAAACCAAGGTTCTGCTTTTCACATTTCATTGAGGAACACCATCCAGGTCCAGTATTTTGGATAACCGTGAACTTCACTTTTCCTTAACACTTTTGTATTAAAAAAAAATTATAACTAGGAGGGGGGACAGCTCAGGGGTAGAGCATTGGACTGCAGACCAAAAAATTGTAATTAAGAACATTGCATTCAAGCACAAGGAGCATACCATCTGGAGGCCCCTGGGAGCACCTTTTCCCAAGAGAGAATGGACGTTTGAGTGATCATTATATCATAAAGAAGTGATTTTAAACCTAAGAGGGCTTTAAGGAAATTATCTAGTACAATTTCTTCATTCCATAGAGGCACAAGAAATGTATGTTAGCTGAACCATACAGCAGCAGCTGTGGGAGCAGAGCTCATGTATCCACTGTTCCTTCCTTAACAGCAAAAGTCAACAAATCAACATTGCCAGTATTTGTAACCGGGTGTTAAAATGAGAGGATATGGTCAATTTACTTACTAAAATACTGTCATCAAAAGTTTAAGGGAGGCCGGGCACGGTGGCTCACACCTGTAATCCTAGCACTTTGGGAGGCCTAGGTGAGCAAACCACCTGAGGTCAGGAGTTCCAGACCAGCCTGATCAATATAGAAAGACCCTGTCTCTACTAAAAAATACAAAGTAGCTGGGCATGGTGGCACATGCCTGTAATTCCAGCTACTCAGGAGGCTGAGGCAGGAGAATCGCTTAAACCTGGAAGGCGGAGTTTGCAGTGAGCCGAGATTGTGCCACTGTACTCCAGCATGGGCAACAAGAGCGAAAACTCCATCTCAAAAAAAAAAAAAGTTTAAGGGAAGCTAAATTGGCCTCATAGTCCTTTAATAATCAAACCCCCCAGTTTGTAGTACCAGACTCCAATTAGATGACCCTTGCCATTTTTTTAAAGACTTTCTTGCTTGGTCACCCAGGCTGGAGTGCTGTGGCACCATCTCAGCTCACTGCCACCTCCGCCTCCTGAGTTTGGGTTCAAGTGATTCTCATGCCTCAGCCTCCCTAGTAGCTGGGATTACACGCATGCGCCACCATGCACCTGCCTAACTTTTTTATTTTTAGAGAGAGGGTCTCGCTATGTTGCCCAGGCTGGCCTCAAACTCGTGGGCTTAAGTGATCAGCCCGCTTTAGCGTCCCAGAGCGCTGGGGTTACAGGCAATGCCTTGCCTTTTAAGCAAAACTTACCATTCCTTTTCTTCAGGCTGTAATGACTGGGGAATAAATATCACTCCTAACTTTGGTGACTTAAGTGAAAATTGTGTGGCCTCGTGCACTAGATAAAAGGACTGGCTTTGAGATCAAACAGTATAGGTTTAAGTGCCAGCTCTGCCACTAACTAGCTTTAAAATAACAGGAAAATAAATCCCTTAACCACTTTCAGTTTTCTTACTTGTAAAATAAGGACAATCAACCTTCTTATAGAGTTGTGATAAGGAGCATGCGAGCTAAGGTTTGTAGAAAGTCCTTTGTAAATCAGGACATTTTATCAAGTCTAAGCCACTTTATTGCCCTAGAGGAAGGTAACTTCCAGATTAGGGACATTGGAATGGCTAGTCCAAATACACACGGCTTATTTCATTCTGATAAGCCAGCAACGTGTAATTTGTTTATGTCTGTCTCCTTCAGCAGGGCTGGATTCCTGCCAGATTTGGAGTATGTTAGATTCACCTTTGTTCTCAGCCCACAGCACAAGTACCTGGTGGGCACCCAAAATTTATTAAATATCTGTCATTTGTCGTTAAGTTCATCCCCATGCCTTAGCTCCAAATATCAACCTCCAATACTACATGGATTTTCCAATTCTGTTGTTACATCAAGTCATAACTGTACATCTTATTTTCCCAAGTGATGCCACGTTTCTGTATAAGTCAAAACCCTATAAATCTCTAAAAATATCATTGTACTGCTGAAGTTATTCATTTTATGACACATACCAACTTGCTATTGATTGGGGGTTGCTGTTAACAATTGGCAGGGACATGCTGTGGTGTCTCTGGCCAACTCACTAATAAGTCTTGCCATTTTTCTGCTGCCCTCTGGCCTACTGATTTCCCACAAGCACGTATGCTGAGCTGATTAAGGGTGACCCTCAGCAAAATGACCCAGCTTCTTAGTCCTTTATGCTAGAGGGAAATAAGTAAATAAGCATTTTCCTGATGCCTCTTTGTCTTCATATTCCTATCATCAGGCATCACAGCAAAATTCCAGTCTTTGTCAATGATAGAGAAAAAACCAGGAGAGTGGGTTTTCACCAAGATAATAATAGCTAAACGGTGCCAGGCACTGGATTTTTGCTACCTTGCATTGCTTAGGAGGTAGATTCTATGGTCATTTTGCATACATGGGAACCAAGTTGGAGAACTTACCCAAGGCCACACAGTCAGTAAATGGTAGATTGTGGATTGAAACTGGGCAACTGGTCTCCAGTCCATCCTTTTAGCCACCACACCTGCTGATCCTCACTGCTAAGAGAATCTCAATCATTCTTTCAGCTGACAAAGAGAATTAAGGAGTTGCCCAGGAGACCACACAGGTGTTATTGTAGACTTCTAAATTGCTATGGGACAGGGTGAGCCCAATGGGCTCTGGAGGCGGGCTGCTCAGAGCCCTGCTGCACTGCTGCACACACAGCTGCTTGACACAGTTAAGTTTACTAAGCCTCTCCATTTCACAGGTAAGGAAACTGAGGCATCAAGTGCAATCAGAGTTAACTAGACCCACGTGAAAGTCCTTATGTAGCACAGTGTCTGTCATATGGGCGCCCAATATATTAACTCTGATGATTATGCCTGATCCTAGAAGTGGAAGTTGACATATTTGCTGGATTTGAACATTATTCCAGCAGAACCTAGCTATGCTATTAATTTTCCTGTGGTTTGAGAAAAAAACTGAGTCCTAAATGTCACGCCAGCCACAGAAAACAAGCACAGATCTAGAACAGTGTACGCTGGGCCCAGGTCCTGTTGCTTTCTGCTCAGGACCATGACAGAGTAGGACAGCAGGGCCTCTTTGTTCTCAGCTTACTTGACTATAATTAGGATATTCAGAAGTAACCTTGAGCATGGTGGCTGTAGCTCTGGCAGCTCAGGGAGTAAGACCATTTTACATGGATAAATTATTTTCAAAGACCTGCAAATGGTGTATGATACAAGGGTTTCAAATTGCCACATATTTTTACTATGGGCTTCGGCATTCTATAGTTCCCACCTAGGCAAGGGCTGGAATTCATGATTTTCTACAGTCATCCTCATTACAGTGTTGTAATTGCAACACTTTACCATTTTCTAGGCAAGATATTTATTATTGAGATTTTGCTTTCAGAACATCTCTGCAGAGTACTCAGTCGTTTCATGCTGTGCGAGGCCACACATGTGTCTCTCCAACCTGCAGTTTAGGGGCAAGGCTGAAAAGAGACCTCCTTGGTCCCTTTCCTCAGCTGTTCACCTGAAATTAGGCTAAGTTATTTTGTTTTGTTTTGAGACAGACTCGCTCTGTCACCCAGGCTGCAGTGCAATAGCATGATCTCGGCTCACTGCAACCTCCACCTCCCAGGTTCAAGTGATTCTCCTGCCTTAGCCTTCTGAGTAGCTGGGACTACAGGCATGCACCACAATGTGAGGCTCATTTTTATATTTTTAGTAGAGACAGGGTCTCACCACATTGGCCAGGCTGGTCTGGAACTCGGCCTCCCAGAGTGCTACAGTTACAGGCGTTAAGCACTGCAGCTAGACAGGCCCTTCAGTTTTTAATCCATTTGCAGTTAAAAAGAGTCTAGAGACACAGGATTAAGGAATAAGGAACATTTGCCTCTAAGGCTGAGACAAAAATACAGGTATTGATCAACTTACCACCTATGCAACTTACGACCATTCGACTTTACGACCACAATCGCTAGCCACGACTGCTCCGCGTCTGGCAGTGCAAACGTTGCCCAGCTGGGTGCACGACAGTGCGGACCAGCTTCCGGCAGCACTACCGTCTCCGCGTGCACCATTTCAACTGTACATCTAGCCTACTCAACTTACGACCAAATCGTGTTACGACCAGTCTGCCGGCCCCAGTCGTGATTGTAAGTTGAGCACTAGCTGTAACCTAAATCATGTAGCTCTAGGCAAAATAGTTTAAGATAGTATAAAATTATTTATCGCCTTTTCACAAGATGGCACTGAAAGCGAAGAATGAAGCTCCTGCCCCTCCTAAAGCCAAAGCCAAAGCGAAAGCTTTAAAGGCCAAGAAGGCAGTGTTGAAAGGTGTCCACAGCCACAAAAAAAAGAAGATCCACACGTCACCCACCTTCCAGCGGCCCAAGACACTGCCACTCTGGAGGCAGCCCAGATATCCTCGGAAGAGCGCCCCCAGGAGAAACAAACTGGACCACTAAGCTATCATCAAGTTCCCGCTGACCACTGAGTCTGCCATGAAGAAGATAGAAGACAACAACACACTTGTGTTCATTGTGGATGTTAAAGACAACAAGCACCAGATCCAACAGGCTGTGAAGCAGCTCTATGACACTGATGTGGCCAAGGGCAACACCCTGATTCGGCCTGGTGGAGACAAGAACGCATATGTTCAACTGGCTCCTGATTACGATGCTTTGGATGTTGCCAACAAAATTGGGATCATCTAAACTGAGTCCGGCTGGCTAATTCTAAATATACATGTATCTTTTCACTGTATACATGCCTCGCTGTCAATTTCTGGTTGGGTGGGAGGCCATACACAGGAACTGTTGTTTTAACTTGCCCACTGCTTGGGCAAGACTCCTGTTCTGCTTATCCTTTTGAAACTCACCCTGCCACTCACTCCTCCATCCTTGATTACTCCAGAGATCTTTGTGACTGAAGTGAGTGTCCTAGGAAAGCCAGAACTCAGAGCTTGCCTCCATGGCTGAGGGTAACAAAAAGCTTTACAAGAACCCCTTTCATTCCTCAAAGAGGCTGTGTGTGAAACCAGTGCCCAGAGTTCGAAGCACATTAGCATCCATTTCAGGGGAGTGTGGGTTGGCTGGCTTTTGGGTAGCATTTTGTCCTCACACATCCATCTACTATGTCTAGCTGGTCTGTCTGCTTCCCTCACCCCTTGCCCAATAAAGGACAAGGACTTCAAAAAAAATAATTTATTGGCCGGGCGCAGTGGCTCAAGCCTGTAATCCCAGCACTTTGGGAGGCCGAGGCGGGTGGATCACGAGGTCAAGAGATCGAGACCACCCTGGTCAACATGGTGAAACCCTGTCTCTACTAAAAATACAAAAAATTAGCTGGGCATGGTGGCGCGTGCCTGTAATCCCAGCTATTCAGGAGGCTGAGGCAGGAGAATTGCCT
>NW_016107875.1:748849-749851 GCF_001604975.1 Cebus imitator | reverse complement strand
AAAAGATGGGGTTTCATCATATTGGTCAGGCTGGTCTCGAACTCCTGACCTCAGGTGATCGGCCCACCTCAGCCTCCCAAAGTGCTGGGATTACAGGCGTGAGCCACCGTGCCTGGCTTCATGAAAGCTTTCTAAAAGAAATTTGGGGTAAATGGGAAAGCTGATCTGTATTAAGGACATTTAAAGAAATCTGTAATAGGAACTTTGCCTATACTTTTAAATCAGATTTATTTGTAATGATACACAGCACTTATGAAAGTTTCCTTCCAAAGGACTTGAAAGTGTGTTTCCTTAAGAAGGGTATGTATTTGCCTCTGCTCTCTATGCTATTCAATTTTGTTGGCAGGCTTTTCTCACTTCCTCTAGGAAATATAGAATTAAGCTGTATGTCAGTCGCTAGAGGGTCTTAATTACTCCAGACTCTAAATTAATCACATCTGAGGAATTGAAGTTTTTCTACATTCAAAAGGTTCTTGGATTCCAAACAAGCTTTCCGCACTTGTTTTTAATTTTTTTATTTTTTTTGAGATGGAGTCTTGCTCTGTCACTCAGGCTGGAGTGCAGTGGCACAATCTTGCCTCACTGCAACCTCTGCCTCCCGGGTTCAAGCAATTCTCCTGCCTCAGCCTCCCAAGTAGTTGGGGTCACAGGTACCTGCTACCATGCCTAGCTAATTTTTGTATTTTTAGTAGAGATTGGGTTTCACCATGTTGGCCAGGCTGGTCTCGAATTCCTGGCCTCATGTGATCTGCCGGCCTCAGTTTCCCACCTCAAAATCCTGAAGTGCTAGGATTACAGGTGTGAGCCACTGCACCCAGAAACTTCCCCTACTTTGAAGGCACATTATTTCTTAGAGAAAAGCAAACTACACAACCCAGAGTTATAAAAGAACACTTAAAACAGACATGTCGTTCTGCCGGACTCTGAGTTTTGACTTAACTTTTCTGAATTCAGGTGATATAAGTCTCAATTTTTTTAGATGAGGCAAGATTTTAAAAAATT
>NW_016107875.1:744954-748689 GCF_001604975.1 Cebus imitator | reverse complement strand
GCTGGGACTACAGACATGCGCCACCATGCCCAGCTGATTTTTTGTATTTTTAGTAGAGACGGGGTTTCACCATGTTGACCAGGATGGTCTCGATCTCTTGACCTCGTGATCTACCCGCCTCGGCCTCCCAAAGTGCTGGGATTACAGGCTTGAGCCACCGCGCCCGGCTTGGAGGAATATATATTTAAGAGGAGCTAAGAAATACAAAAATTAAATCAGGAGAAATTGGCCCTATTAGACATACCATGAATATTAAAGCTACAATAGGATAAAGGCAATAGGATTATAATAGGGTAATTCTTAGAGCAAAGGCTGAACCAAAGAACAGCCACATATGTAAAAATAAAGGTCAAAAGGAATCATCCAAAATTAGTGAGAAGAATATGTAGTGTTAATTTGGTTGGCTAGCTATTTAGATGGGGCATGGCGATCAGTTAGGCTCAGGCCGCATAAACTTGGTATTCTTTATGGTAGAGGAGAGTAAAATGTATAAAAAGACAAAATCAGACAAACTAGCAACTTTCTGTAGGCTGGGTGCGGTGGCTCATTCCCATAATCTCAGCACATTGGGAGGCTGAGGCAGGCAGATCACAAGGTCAGGAGTTTGAGACCAGCCTGGCCAATGTGGTGAAACCCCATATGATATTAAATTTTCTACTAAAAATACAAAAGTTAACTGGGTGTGGTGGTGGGTGCCTGTAGTCCCAGCTACTTGGGAGGCTGAGGCAAGTGAATCATTTGAACTTGGGAGGCAGAGGTTGCAGTGAGCCGAGATTGCACCACTGCACTCCAGCCTGGGCAACAGAGCAAGACTCCATCTCAAAAAATAATTTTTTGGGGGTGATTTGTTCTAAGAACAAAACAGACATAGCCTTAAATGAAAGTCCCATTTCTGAGTGTCCACACTAATAACATAATTTTCTGCAGGTAAAAACAGCCAAACGTCTGCAAACAAAGAAGGAACATTTACCTATCTAACAATGGGACAGTAAGTTTGATTCAACAGTATGTTAGAACGGGTTCAGAAAAGGTAGTCTTCTACCGGCTAAAGCCAGCCTGCTGCCTGTTTTTGTTAGGTGTGAGCGAAGAATGGTTTTTATCTTTTTCAGTAGTTGGGGAAAAAATATTACATGATACACAGAAAGTATGTGACATGAAATTCACATTTCAGAGCCCATTCCTTTATATAATGTTCATAGCTGTTTCACACTGCAATGACAGTACTCAGTAATGGTGACAGACCCTGTGGTCCACAAAGCCTAAAATATTGACCCTTTCCAGAAAAGGGTTTGTTGACCCCTGTGTTAGAACCTTGTGTGGCTGTTAAAAGCCTTTATGAAGAGTTTGTAACAGTAAGTTTAAGCCATATATGTTATCATGGATAATTTTTAAAAAATCAGAACGTAAAGATGAAATACTTCATAAAATGACATAAAAACATGAAAAAAATTATTGTTTTATAGGTATTGGGACCTATAGGTGATGTCATTCCTTTCTTATCTTTCATTCCAGGTATTCTCTGTTAACAAGAATTACTTTACCATGGTGAACAAAGGTATTTAAAATAAGCAAAGCACATGCATAACGATTACATTTTATGAGTCAGAAAATAATCTTAGCACTTACCTGTCAACACAACTTTTCCAGATACAAAGATAAGCAACACAATTCGTGGTTTTACCATTCTATAAATAAGACCAGGAAACAGTTCAGGCTCATAACTGTTAAGATGTAAAAGGAAAATGTTAAAAATAACACTATTCAGTTCCTTTCCCATAACGTGTAAGGTCCAGCATATTAATGTGCATATTAAAGCGGTTTTAAGTAAATTAGCTAGTTTATCGAAAACCTTTTAACAATCTTGATGAAAAGAGAGTCTTGGAGTGTCCTAGGTAATATCTTATGGAAATTAGAAACAATTAATTTTTGGTCATAACACTTTTTCAAGTGCAAGCCATCCTGGATGGTTATTAGAAATCAAGGTAACTTAGGGCATCTGATTTAATGTATTAAGATCTTGTTGGTTAAACATTATCTTTTCAAGAAAGTCTGTTAATAAGAATACGTGTTTTTCTGGATTTCCAAATTCTCTAATAATGAACACATTTTGTATGCATTTATAAACTGCTGAAGTTAATATTTATAGCAGATAGAACCTAAAAATATTGCTAGGCCACTTCTATTTGCATTTGAACAGGTGCTATATAAATAAAGAAAATCCAATTATCCCAAGTTTTTAAAATTCAGGATTTGTTGCTATAAATAGTAACTCATATTTACTACTAAATGTAAGCTGGCTTCTCTATGGAGCAAAGGATGGTGGCATTTGAGAGCTGTTTCTCCCCACTCCAGCCTGGAGAGGAGGGCAGATTCCTAGAAAGGAGTGAGGAACCTACCAAAAAGGAAGTCAGGAGATGAGAGAAGGCGAGTAAAACTATTCTCAAAGCAGTGGCTAATGAACAAGAAATAGAAGAAAAAAAGGCATCCAAGCAATGGAACACTAGCATCTTTGCACTTAAAGGGTGAATCCAGACTGAATGGAAAAACTCCATTCAGCTCAGCAATGAACAAGACCCAAAACAACAAGAGATGTGGAACCTCTTACTGGCTCCAGAAAGGTGCATCTTGCAGCAAGCCTTGCCCATCTCAAGTATAGGAGGTCCCTGTGGGTGGAACTGTCTTCCTGGAACACAACTCAGTCTTACTGCAGAGCATGTCCAGACTCTCACCCACTAGACACTTCCCAACACCAGACACCGAGGAGACCACGATACTAGAGGGAGCCCCAAAAACCCCTCCAGGCCAAGAAAATGAAGGCTGGAGACACAAAAGGAAGATTTCCATTTCATCTTCCAGCTGTATTTTAAGACTTAGAAAAGAGGAAACAAAAACTTTGGTATGTAAAGGATGTTGAACTGCACTTGGCTTTGGGAACAATGGTTTTAAGGTTACCAGCATAATGAGGTCCCAATTAGGGATTTATTTCATTTTATTTATTCTCTGCCTCATTCCCAAAGAGGGCTGAGGCAGAGAAAGAGAGTGGTTTTGGTTAGGGATGGAGAACATTTCACAAAGATTGAGAATACCGAACACCTGCCAACTTCTTGGCCAACCCCACTTTGACCCATCATTCAAGTCTCACTTTAAATGTTGCTTCCCCAAGAAAGTCTTCCTTGATCTCTACCCACCCCCAATTATATTAAAGACCTTGCTTTATGGTGTCATAGCCCCTGACGGGACTTACCTTCACTGTCACCGTATTGCTGTCATGGACTTGTCCATCTTTTCTTTTAGACAGTGATCTCTATGTGGGCCAGGGGCTATAGCTCTATCACTTGCCATTATCACCATAGCATCTGCTACATAGTAGTCACCTAGTTCTTATTCATATAGCAAGTATTTATCATCAGGATATCTTTAAATTAAAAATTAAAGAGGGGGCCGGGCACAGTGGCTCATGTCTGTATTCCCAGCACTTTGGGAGGCCAAGGTGGGTGGATCACCTGAGGTCAGGAGCTCTAGACCAGCCTGGCTAACATAGTGAAACCCCATCTCTACTAAAAAGCAAAAATTAGCCAGGTATGGTGGCAGGGGGCCTATAGTCCCAGCTACTCGCAAGGCTGAGGCAAGAGAATCAATTGAACCTAGTGGGTGGAGGTTGCAGTGAGTGGAGATCGTTCCAGATCATGCCACTTTATTCCAGCCTGGGCAAAAGAGTGAAACTCCGTCCCAAAA
>NW_016107875.1:743946-744944 GCF_001604975.1 Cebus imitator | reverse complement strand
CGTCCAAAAAAAAAAAAAAAAAAATTAAAGAGGGAAAAATTATCATTGACAACTGTGGTAATGATTTTGACATAGAAAGATTGACAAAGTGCCTGGTAACAAAAGGAGATACTGATATTATTAAATGCTGACATACCAATTGGCAGAACCTTGGGAACTGAATGACCTTAAGGGTTTAACACAAGGCAAATTTGGCCTGATAATTATAACTGATGATGTGCCATGGTTCCCCACAGAGCTAGGCAACCAGAGAGGCCTCATGTTAAAAGTTCAAACCTGCTAAGAGGTGTTTTTAACATTCCCCGTGTCAAGAATACACACTCTGGAGTTGTAATCCATAACCTGAGGCTGATGTGGAGAGGATGAGGGGGAGGCAAGAAGGAGACTAGAAATAGACAGCTGTGGGAATACAAAGCACGCTTCCTGGCCAGACAAAAAAAAAAAAAAAAGAAAAGACGAGTGAGATCATAAAGCTGTCCCAGGAGGAAGACAGAACATGGATGAGCCCACTCTGTCTGATGTATTTTCACTGCCTACTGGCATCTCTTCCAGAAGCTGTTCATAACAAGGGGCACCTATTCTAGACTTAGATCTGCTCTGCAGGGAAGCATTGTTGGAGAAAAAGCAGTGAAGGGAAACTTGGGAATAACTACACACATCATGTTAGAGCCCTGAATGGCCAGAAGGGAATGCTAAGTCTAATGTAGACACACAGCCTTAGAGTTCAGGCACAGCTCTTGCTAATGTACACTAAGCCGATTCATAGAAAAATAGGCTGGAGGCTTGTGACTTGAGAGTTGGGAAGATAAGACAACCTAAGCACTGGGAGAAACAAAGGCTTTATTAGGAATCTGCAAATTATGTCAAGATTGAAGGAACAAAGATACCTAAAGAGTCAACATGTCGCCGGGCGCGGTGGCTCACGCCTGTAATCCCAGCACTTTGGGAGGCTGAGGCGGGTGGATCACAAGGTCAAGAGATCGAGACCATCCTGGTCA
>NW_016107875.1:738906-742660 GCF_001604975.1 Cebus imitator | reverse complement strand
ATGATTTCAAAAGACTGGGAACATGTGGTAGCCTATGAGGACTCAGGCATAGCATCTTAATATTTTCACTATTGTGTCACCAGCCTTTAAAAAAATTCTCTGAAAGATACATTATATAAACAACCTGTAACGTAACTTGAATATCTTGGTAAACTCAAAGTTCAAGCTATAGAACTGTCATACCTACTGAACTGCTGATGGGTTAGCACCAAACCTTCCAGCCTGATGGGAAATTTCACATCACAGCTTCCAACCATGTTCTGAATTTTAAAATCGAGGAATCTGGCCGGGAACCCAAGCTTCTGCACCACACGAGCATATTTTCTCGCTGCAAGTCGAGACTGCTCTTCACTGGGGAGGGGCAAACATGTTTCAAGATGTTTTAATCACTACATTCTCTCAACTACTGGGATTGTATTGGATTGTTACTATTTGTGCCATATTTATCTTTCAACGTATGCTATGAAGCTGGAGACTTTGTCAGGACTTACTTCCCATACTTTGGTCCCTAGCACCTTGTAAAAGGTCTTATACAATTGTACAGTTGTTGAACAGAATCATAAACAAATTTTTGTCTTCATTTGTCACCTTTCACTTATGAGGCAGTTTTTCTTTTATTTAATAGTTTGCTAAAACTATTCCAAGGGGTCTCAAAGTGTCCCCAGAGCAGCAGCTTCACCTGGGAACTTGTTAGAAATGCAAAGTCCCAGGTTCCACCTCAGACATGCAGAAACTCTGGGGGTGGAACAGAACAATCTGTCCTTTAACGAGCCCACTAGGTAACTGTGCTGCTCACTACAGTTTGGGAAGCATTCACCTGGTCTCAAAGTATGTCCCATTTAGAAGGGAACAATAGCCAGGTGCGGTGGCTCACACCTGTAATCCCAGCACTTTGAGGGGCTGAGATGGGTGGATCACCTGAGATCAGGAGTTTGAGACCAGCCTGACCATTATGGTGAAACCCCGTCTCTACTAAAAAGATTTTAAAAATTAGCTGGGTTTGGTGGCGGACACCTGTAATCCCAGCTGCTTGGGAGGCTGAGGCAGGAGAATGGCTTGAACCTGGGAGGCAGGTTACAGTGAACTAAGATCACGCTGTTGTGTTCCAGCCTGGGCAACAAGAGTGAAACTCCCTCTCTAAATAAAGAAAAAGAAAAAAAAGACAAGGAAACAAGAAAAAAATAAGGACACATCCATACAAAAAAAAAAATCACATATAAGGAGGTAAGATATGTGCTGATTGAGTGGCACAGACAAGGTATCACTTCCTGAGTCTTTACTGGACACATTGTCCAAAACAACCACATGAAAATACCTCAAAATCCACCTTGTTTTGGTTGGCTTTCTCACTCACTCTTCATTCAATTCATACTCAATACAAGAAGGACAGGAATTTGTCCTATTCTATGGCTATGCCCTTAATTGTCTGTCCTGGTGCACCCCTAAATTTTTATCAGAGCATGTGAAGTCCTAAGAGGTGAGGCTTCATTTCTACTTAGGTATTTTTCAACTGTTACTGCCAAAACAAAACAGCAGGTAGCAACACCTGGCGGGTGAATCAGATGAATTCCGCCTAGGTTGGCCCTATTTTTAGGCTGTAAATCAGAAACACCTGCAAGAAAAACCAGTTTGAACTTGTCTGGACCAAAGCAAGTGTTTGATTCTCTTCTCCAGATCCTTCACCAACACTGCCCCCTCTCGTGTATTCATTACTTCATATACGTGTCACTTCATTTAATGTTGATTCTCCTCACCAATTATTATTTTTTAAAGAGATTGGGTTTTGCTCTGTTACCCAGGCAGGAGTGCAGTGGGGCAACCATAGCTCACAAGGAGCCCTTGAACTTCTGGGCTCCAGTGATCCTCCTACCTCAGCCTCCTAAGTAGCCTGCAGGGACAAGCACCACCACGTCTGCCTAACTTTTTATAGAGACAGGGTCTTGCTGTCTTATCCAGGCTGGGTTCAAACTCCAGGGTTCAAGTGATCCTCCCCACCTCAGCCTTCCAACATGCTGGTATTACAGGTGTGAGCCACTGCACCTGGCCTATCTGCTGATCCTCCATCTAGTCACTATATTGACCACAGGTGCATGCACTGCCCTTGGCTCTCTTCACCCAATTCTCACTCCTGAAATGTCCTTAGCAAGTCCATGTCCCCAGATTAGCTGTGTAATAAACTTTCCATTTTGAACAGCTACATTTGCCTAACTGATCTATTACATTTCCCATAACATAAATAAGTTCAAATTTCAAGTTCGCATAGTCCTGTAGTTTCTTGGGATATCAGCTGTGATATTCTAAGGACACAGAAGTTTCTATCAAAACAGCTAGTACAGGTATATTGATCGACTTGCCACCTATGCAACTTACGACGATTCAACTTTATGACCACAATCGCTAGCCACGACTGCTCCGCGTCTGGCAGCGCAAACGTTGCCCAGCTGGGCATATGACACTGCAGACCAGCTTCCAGCAGCACTACCATCTCTGCGTGCACCATTTCAACTGTACATCTAGCCTACTCAACTTACGACCAAATCGTGTTACAACAGGTCCGCAGTCCCGACTGTGGTCCTAAGTCGAGCACTAGCTGCAGTTGAAAGTCTGTATACATGTTCATTGTACATACATTAGAAAATAGTTTAAAAATCTTAAAATCTCACCCTTAGTGATGTTAACCACCTAAATTTGATATTCTGCACTTTTCCTGTGCAAACACAGGTATTCCCTCATTTTCTTGCTATTACAACTAAAGAGAATAGGTTTGGATAAAACGTTGGAGATAATACTAGCACCTCTTATTAACCAAATTCTCACACTCACTATCCAAAACTTCAAAACCAAATATATTTGGATAGCAAGTATCTCTTATTATCTGGACTCACTATCAAACTGTCAGATTTTAGGAACCAAATAAATTCAGATAAGACAAGACACTCAGGAATTGTGTAATATGTAACATGAGCGTATTTCACAATTAAAAGTTAGAGAGCAAACACCATTTAGTTGCTGACTTCTCCATCCCCACTCCAACTTAATACATTGTGGCCATCCTATTAGCTCACTATGTGTGTGTATATGACTAACACAATTTCAGTTTATGACTTCAAATTGAAAACCTATTATTAAATTAGGTTTTCCCTGTTTTAATGCAGAAGTGAACACGGTTAAAGATATCTGGCACAACTGTCCAATAATCACTTTAAAATGGAGATTCCTGGGATCAAAATAAGACAAAGTCCAGAAATGTACTGAGACACATGAGAAGAACTTAATATGTAAAAACAGGTAGTGGGAAATGTGGTAACAATTGATTCTTCAATAAGTGTATCTGAGTACCGACTGATCATTTGGGAAAAATAATTACCTTACATTGAAATAAAATTCCAGATCTGCTCTGCCCAATAAATATAACTTAAATTCAGTCCCTTGGTTATTTTAGCTGTATTTCAAGTACTCAATAGCCACATATGAGTAGTGGCTACACCACAACATTAAACAGTGCAGATATAGAATATCTCCATCTAGAGAAAGCACTAGATGAATCAAAATACCAGCTATCCTTTTCCCAACACAAAGCAGGATCTGAAAATGACTGGAAAAATATAGTAAAGTCAATATTTGGGCCAGGCGTGGTGGCTCACACCTGCAATCCTAGCACTTTGGGAGGCTGAGGTGGGCAGACCACCTGAGGTCAGGAGTTTGAGACCACCCTGGCCAACATGGCAAAACCCCATCTCTACTAAAAATACAA
>NW_016107875.1:732721-737571 GCF_001604975.1 Cebus imitator | reverse complement strand
GAAAGAATACCCATCAACACAGGGCTTCCTCTGCATGAGATCCAGGAGAGGAGATTTTTAAGGGATGCCTCCTGAGTTAATGTTCAAGCTAATGGTCAAGAAATGTGTAATTTAGCTCCTTTAGAAAGTTCTATCCCTTTATCTGCAATGAGAAAAATTCACAATAGCTACTTCCCCAGGCTTATAACACACTTTATCATTACTTTAACTTTAAAAAAATTCACCTTAGACACAAGTTGTAACAGCACAGTTAAGTTCCCTCGGCTTAATAGGATCAACTGTAAAATGGGGCTATGTCAGTATTTTATTATTATTTTTTTTTTTTTACGAGAGACAGAGTCTTGTTCTGTAACTCAGACTGTAGTGCAGTGGTATGATCATAGCTCACTGCTGCCCTCAGACTCCTGGGCTCAAGTGATCCTTCCCCCTCAGCCTCCCAAGTAGCTAGGACTATAGGCGTGCACCACCACATCCAGCTGTTTTTTAGTTTTTTTAAAACAGAGATGGAGTCTCACTATGTTGCCCATACTGGTCTTCAACTCCTGGGCTCAAGCCATCCTCCTGCTTAGGCCTCCCAAAGTGCTGGGATTACGGGTGTGAGCCACCATGTCTGGCCCAAGTCAGTATTATAAGACTGTTTTTAACCCAAAATGTGACATTTCATTGAATAAAGTCTTCAGCAGAGAAAGGCCTTTTGCCCGTACTCTGTGCTTTAGCACATTAATTCTATGCTTCCTTGTTTTAATACTAAATTGTTACTCTGGTAAGGGTGAAGGGATAACTCCTCATACCTTCTGGCTCCTGTGCAGACCATCTTCCCAGAGCTAAATATAAGGGCTGTTGTCCTGGGCTCTCGGATCCTCATGATGACAGCAGCAAATCTCTATACCCAGAAACCAAAAGAGAATCAGACTCTGCCAGGAGTTAACTTTATCCCAGTTGAAAAGCTGAGCTGGATACGAAAATCTCAAAGAAACAGACTGGATGGAAAAACTAAATGTCTCGTCTATTCTCCCCACATTAAGGCTGACAAAAATCATGATGATTCTAAAATGTACTTATTAACAGGTAAAAATAGTATCAATAACTGCTAGAATTTGAAGGCCTGTTAGGTTTCAGTTCCTATTTATCCTTATGATAGGATGAACTTGTGTTCATTATTATCCTCATCTAGGGCTCAGGGAAAACAAGTAGCTATTTAACCTCCAATATTACACAGGAAACGGTAAAGTTAAGATTCAAAACCCAAACTTGTCAGATTCTCTGCTTTTTACTTTGACATACTTCTTTTCTTTTGATGAATCTTTTTTTGGTTTGTCTGTTTTATTTTTTTTTTTGAGACGGAGTTTCGCTCTTGTTACCCAGGCTGGAGTGCAATGGCGCGATCTCGGCTCACCGCAACCTCCGCCTCCTGGGTTCAGGCAATTCTCCTGCCTCAGCCTCCTGAGTAGCTGGGATTACAGGCACGCGCCACCATGCCCAGCTAATTTTTTGTATTTTTAGTAGAGACGGGGTTTCACCATGTTGACCAGGATGGTCTCGATCTCTTGACCTCGTGATCCACCCGCCTCGGCCTCCCAAAGTGCTGGGATTACAGGCTTGAGCCACCGCGCCCGGCCCTATTTTTATTTTTTTTTAAAGATGGGGTTTCACCATGTTGGTCAGGCTGGTCTTGAACTCCCAACCTCAGGTGATCCGCCCGCCTTGGCCTCCAAAGTGCTTGGATTACAGGCATGAGTGACCACGCCCAGCCTTTTGATGGATCTTTTGGGTGGGGGGGAAAGCATGTTAAAGGCTCACCAAGACTTTATGATGTACTGAAAAGCAACCAAAATACAGAAGTCTCTATGATAGGCATGCTAAAGATGACTGACAGAAGTTGATGTCAAGTTCTTGCCTCCTATAGTTCTCAGTGTCATCCAAGACCAGCAGCATCAGCAAGCCCTCCAGGTGATGCTGACACATGGACCTGTCAGCAAGCCCTCCAGGTGATGCTGACACATGGGCCTGTCAGCAAGCCCTCCAGGTGATGCTGACACATGGGCCTGTCATCAAATGGTCTGCTCCTACACAGACACTCTCTTCACCCCAACTCCTCTCCCTGATTAAGCTAGGAAGGAAACGGGTTGGTACTAGCTTACAGGCCAAGCCAGAATTTCTTTGGCTATCAAGCACAAGTTCAGAGAGATCCTCTACACTTCACCCCCAGCCCTCCCTACCCCTAACCCCTCATCCAAAATGAAGGGTGTGCTGAGGATGGTGGACAAAAGTTGCTGGAAATGCTGATTGTTTAACAAGGTGACCACAGCTGCAGCTGTGAGGGTCTTAGCTCATCTTTGTGCATCTGTCCTCACCATTATCAGCTGTATGAAATATCAAAAGGAAAGCTTTATTGTATTCTGGTAACATTCATGTAATATTTAAATTCAGATGTCAGCAATAGTACTACCACAACAGCAAAAAAACAAATACTTAATACATAAACGCTGATGCCTCCCAGGTCTCTAGGTTCCTAGGAATGTGACCTTTTTTCATCTAATTCCACAGATCCTCCACCACCTCAGCCAGAGAACTTTTTTCCAGTAGGAGGCAGGTCTTACTCATCTTTGTACTCCTAAGTACAGAGCCTAGCAAATCCTAAATGTTGATAGGATCAACAAATCCGATTACCCTAGGTAAACAAACCATTGAAAACAGAATGCCTGGCTTTGGCAAGATACAAGAAAGAACAGATTTTATTAAACTTTGAAGGGGAGGAAAAAAAATCCCTGAATCTTACATTAGTAAGTAGGAGATTGAACTTTAGGCAATTTAGCTTTCTCAGTAAGAATTATAAATAGAAAGATAGGTTAGTATCAGGTAGCTAGGACAACATTTAGCAAAAATTATTTCCAAAAATATGATGGCATTTTAATAAAGTTCACATGCCAATAGTCAGGTGGAAAATTATAGTCATAACGAAAATCTTTTTGAATGACAAGGTAAAGAGCTTATCTCCAAGGAAGTGCTCCATTACTTCTTTATTCAGCATAAAGAATGAGATTATTTTTAATCACTCAAAAGAGTGAGATATTAAACTTGAGTTGCCAAAAGCTTTTCCAGTAACAATTTTTAAAGGAAAAAACAGAGGAATTAGTCAATGTCATGATATGAAGGAAAGTAAATCCAAAGAGAGGCTAATTGTTGAAAGGAATACCGAGAAATCTTACCTTTGGGTTATATTCTGCATTTTTTGCATGCAAAGCTATTTTCTTGAGATCCAACTTACAGGCCAGGTTTACAGTGGAAACTATATTTCTGAGGAAATAAGTCTGTTTAGATACGTTTATCAGATACAAACAGAAAAAAAAAAAAAAAAAAAAAAAAAAAAAAAAATAAAAAAAAAAAACAGAAAAAAAAAAAAAGGAAAAGAAAAAGACAAAAACAACTTATTTTCTCATTTCTTATGTTACACCTTAGCAATTTTCTAGAGGGAGACTTATTCCAAATGTGAAATAAATGGTTAACATGGTTCCTAGTAAAATATAAAATCCCAAAGTGAAATGCTAAAATAGCCTTTCCTAAAATTTCATGACTAGCTGCTAAAATTAAGTTTTAGATCTTTTTTCAGAACAATGCCTCAAAATGTAAATTACAATTCTGAATCAATTTGCACATCAAACTCAATTTTACGTGTTTATATCCTTGGTGTTTATCCAACCCTACTCACAGTTCTCAGCAACTTCAGTGCTTTAGTATAAACAATGCAATCCTAATAATGTGTCTATTAATCTTTAACTCTCTTCTGCCCATCATAGAGGATCAAGAATTAGCGCTAAACCGTATAGATAACCAGACTGTCTAAAGCCACAATCCATTTAGAACTGATAAAACAAAGAATTATGAAATCCGAAGTTCTTTTCCCTACATTATTATCCTGAAATTAGTTATCATCGCATTCAGGAATATAAAATGTATACCCAATGTGCTCAATTAAAACAAAAATAAAAACTTACTGTAGTTGAGGTACAATTCCACAACACTCTGAAACGGAGGTCACTGGTGTCATGGGAGTTATGGATGCCAGAGGCAAGGAGTTGGACTCTGGTTTCTCAGGAGAGGCCTGGACTGAGTCAGTAGGGTGCTGCTGTGAATGCGGATTTGACAAACTGGGGCTGTTTAAGCCCAGCCCAATGTCGTGTTTGCTGGGTGATGGCAACCTACTTTGTTGACTTTGGCTTTCAGAATTTTCTTCAGTTTCATGTTTGCTTCCAATTACAGGCTGCTCTTTATCCTCTTGGGTAAGTTCATCCGGTAGGAAGCTAAGATCCACAGATGAGAAACCACCAGGTGTTTCTTTGACTTCAGGGTTCGAATTAAATGCAGTCTCCGGATTGGATGCATTCAGCATGTACATATCATAAGGTACAACTGGGCTGAACAGGGGAGACCTGAGTGGGGCAAGGCCATCCTAGGCAGTTCCCAAAACAAACAGACAGAAACACAACAGAGAGAGCGGCATGTTACACAAAAGAGATATCACCACAGTAGGCAATGTATTCAGTGTAAGAGGCAGTTCAAGATTGCTTATATTCGTGCACTGCTTCTTTCTAAAAAAATGCCATTAAGATTCTATTACAGCTCTCTTTCCGGTTGGAACCATGGAGGGTGTAGAAGAGAAGAAGAAGAAGAAGGTTCCTGCTGTGCCGGAAACCCTTAAGAAAAAGCGAAGGAATTTCGCAGAGCTGAAGATTAAGCGCCTGAGAAAGAAGTTTGCCCAAAAGATGCTTCGAAAGGCAAGGAGGAAGCTTATCTATGAAAAAGCGAAGCATTATCACAAGGAATATAGGCAGATGTACAGAACTGAAATT
>NW_016107875.1:726105-729025 GCF_001604975.1 Cebus imitator | reverse complement strand
TGAGACAAAGTCTCGCTCTGTTGCCCAGGCTGGAGTGCAGTGGCATGATCTTGGCTCACTGCAGCCCCTGCCTCCCAGGTTCAAGCGATTCACCTGCCTCAGCCTCCTGAGTAGCTGAGACTACAGGCACCCGCCACTATGTCCAGCTAATTTTTGTACTTTTAGTAGAGACGGGGTTTCCCCATGTTGGCCAGGATGGTCTCAATCTCCTAACCTTGTGATCTGCTGGCCTCGGCCTCCCAAAGTGCTGGGATTACAGGCATGAGCCACCACAACTGCTAAGGATTTTTAATTTTTAATTCTTAATTTTTAATTTTAAAGTCTTAAAAGTAATTAACTAAAAGAAGCCACAGGTGTTTGCAGTTCACATTTGGCAAACCCTACCACCCCTAGCTCCACCAGAGACTTGAGTTCTCAGGGAGGCCCAGTACTGGCATCCACGCTGCAGGGGACAGGGGTGTCTCTGTTTCCCCATCAAAGCAGAAGCCCTTGGGAACCCGAAGTCGCTACAGCAAGCACGAAGCACTCTCTGTGCGTGTCCTTTAGAATCAGGCCGGGGGCCAGGTGCAGTGGCTCATGCCCGAAATTCCAGCCCTGCGGGAGGCCGAGCCAGGTGGATGACTTGAGGTCAAGGTGTTGGAGACAAGCCTGAGTAGCAAGGCAAAACCCCGCCTTTACTAAAAACACAAAAATTAGCTGGGCGTGGTGGCAGGGGCCTGTAATCCCAGCTACTTGGGAGGCTGAGGCACGAGAATCACTTGGACGCGGGAGGCGGAGGTTGCAGTGAGCTGAGATGACGCCATTGCACCCCAGTCTGGGCGACAGAGCAAGCCTCCATCTCAGAATGAATGAATAAATAAACAAACCAAAAACCAAACAACCTGGGATGGGCCTTGTAGTCTTGTAACTGAGCACACGGTTCTGGATGGGCACTAGGGCGAGACTCCATCTCAGAATAAATCAATCAAAAACCAAAACAGCCCGGGATGGGCCTTGTAATCTGGTGACTGAGGGCACGGTTCTGGATTCGCGCTAGACGAAGTTCGAGCTCCGTTTGTTGCCTTGGGCAAATTATTTTACTTTTCGAAGCTTCTAACCTTCAACTGAAAAGCGTGGGAAACCAAGGGTCGCTGAGTTTTAAGAGAACGCAGGCAAAGCCCTTGGCACACAGGACTCGGCGGGACTTGGGCCCTGACTCTGGGACAGTGGCGGCAGCCTCACCTGAGCGGCGCACTGGTTCAGGTAGAGCTCCAGGTAGGTCTCCTCCTCCTCCATGGATAGAAATCCCACTGTCGTGGGTAAGGGCAGGGGCGGATACCGTGTTAAGCACAGAGCTGGCAGCCTCGGAGCCCGCTCGGGCCGGGGCGCAGACGCCATTTATGAGCCTGGGGCGGCGAGCCGGGGCGGTCCCTGGCCCAGGCTCCTGCAGAGGGCGCGAGAGAAGCGATGGGCGAGATGCGGAACCCACCGCCCGCCCCTGGGCGCTGGGAAGCGGAGGTGGGCTAGGGGTGGGCTGCAGAGGGGCGCCTCGCTTGGGGGCAGTCACCCCACTCCGTCCGCAGCTGGGAAGCGCCTGGGCCTGCGGATTTGATTTCTTTCGATACCTGCAATGTGGCCCTTGCTTCCAGGAGAGAAGTTCTCGGTGCAAATTGCATGAAATGTGAGCGCGTTGGGCAGTGAGAAAAAAAGAGATTTTTATTTTTTATTTTTTTAAATTTACATCCTGGGTTTCCACTCTGTCGCCAAGGCTGGAGTGCAGTGACGGGCGACCATAGCTCACTGCAGCCTCGACCTCCTGGGCTCAAGCCCCCCCTAGCAGTTAGAATTACAGGCGGGCGCCACCACTCCTGGTTAATTTTATAATTTTTATTTTTAGTTAGTTATTTTTTATGTTAGTATGTTTTATTTCGGTATGTTACCTAGGCTGGTCCTAAATGCTTGGCCTCAAGCCATCCTCCCGCCTCAGCCTCCCAAAACGCTGGGATTACAGGCGTGAGCCACTGCGTTCCGCCAGGGATCTTTTTTTTCCTCTCGAGCACAGTGAGTAGAATTTGAGGCGCCTTACCTAGTCAGGTGTAGTATTTTTACATTGCCATTACTTCTCACCGTTAAATCCCAGGTGGTTTTTCTCCAATCAACGAGCGTTCTGTCTAAAGCCCCATACAAAACTGTGTGTTGCTGTGCAGTTAGGGTTAAGGAAATCTCACAAAAATAACACAAAACCTTCAGACAGGGCTTCTCTTTCTCGAAATTATTATTTCATTTTTCAGTGCCTGGGTTTCATAAGAGCTTAACTGTGCAGAACGATTCTATGAATATAATTTACACTTCCCCCCCCCCCCCAGACAGAATCTGCTCTGTTGCCCATGTTGGAGTGCAGTGGTGAGACCTTGGCTCACTGCAACCTCCGCCTCCCAGGTTCCAGCAATTCTCGTGCTTCAGCCTCCCTGGTAGCTGGAATTACAGGCACCTGCCACCATGCCTGCGTAATTTTTGTATTTTTAGTAGAGACTGTGTTTTGCCTTGTTGGCCAGGCTGGTCCCTAACTCCTGGCTTCAGGTGATCCACCCCCCTTGGCCTCTGAAAGTGCTGGGATTACTGGTGCGAGCCACCATGCCTGGCCTGTAATTGACACTTTTTATGTAAGATATTTTAAAATGTATGCATGGCCAGGCACGATGGCTCACGCCTGTAATCCCTGCACTTTGGGAGGCTGAGGTAGGTGGATCACCTGAGGTTGAGACAATCTATACCTAAAACGCAAAAATTAGCTGAGCATGGTGACACGTGCCTGTAATCCCAGCTACTTAGGAGGCTCAGGCAGGAGAATCGTTTGAACCTGGGAGGCAGAGGTTGTAGTGAACCGAGGTTGCACCACTGCGCTCTAGCCTGCGCTACAGAATGAGACCCTGTTTAAAAA
>NW_016107875.1:722254-724175 GCF_001604975.1 Cebus imitator | reverse complement strand
AAAAATTATTTGGGTGTGGTGGCATGCACCTGTAGTCCTAACTACTTGGGAGGCTGAGGTGGGAGGATCACTTGAGCCCAGGAAGTTGAGGCTGCAGTGAACCATGATTGTGCCGCTGCACTCCAGTCTGGGCAACAGAGTAAGACTTTGTCTTAAAAAAATAAAAGTAATATCTAAAGTAATTTAAAAAATAAAAATCGTATTGGAATGTGGGTGGCTTAAGGAGCTGAGAGTGCCCCACATTTGACAGCCAGCAAGGAAATGGGGACCTCAATCCTATGGCTGCCATCATGGATCAGTTTGAAAGTAGATTCTTCCCAGAGCTTCCAGAAAGGAGTTTAGTCCGGCCAGTAATTTGATTTTAGCTTTGTAAAGACCCTTTGCAAAGAAGCTGGCTATGCTATGCCCAGACTTCTTAGAACTGTGAGCTTATAAATTGGTGTTAAATTGCTAAATTTGTGGTAGTTCGTTACTTTACAAGAGAAAACAAATATATCAAAATTATAATAAGTATGGACACAAATTTGTGGTGATGTGCCATGCAAATGATAGAGGAATAAAATGTTCACAATAAGTTCATTTGGGTAAAAGATATACCAGTGGTCCCTATACTATTTTTATTCCTGTAACTTTTCGTTTCTTTTTTTAATTTTTTTAAATGTTTCCTGTAAATTTTTGTAAGTTTGAGATTGTTTCCAAGTAAAATGTTTCCAAATATAATATTAGTGATTGTTTTGTGAATGTTTTAGTTGTTTGATAATTATTTATACAAGATCTTTTAAACGTATTTTTTATTTTTTGAGATTGCCTAGATTTTATTATCTGGGTAATAATATAATAAATATTATATTGCCCAGATAATAAAATACAATAAATAAATATTGCCCAGATAATAAAATCTGGGAAATCTCTGTTGCCCAGATCCCAGTGGTGCCATCTTGGCTTACTGTAGTGTCCGCCTCCCGGGTTCAAGCAGTTCTCCCACCTCAGCCTCCCAAGTAGCTGGGATTACAGGTGGGTGCTACCACATCCAGCTAACTGTTGGCCTTTTTTTAAAGTATAGATGGGGTTTCACCATGTTGGCCAGGCTGGTCTCGAACTCCTGACCTCAGGTGATCTGCCTGCCTTGGCCTCCCAAAGTGCTGGGATACAGGTGTGAGCCATCACTCCCCACCAAAAATCTTAAGTTATTCTATTTCTGGGAATCAAAGATTGCTATGGTTTGGTTGACTAGCAGTTAATTGTTAGCATTTATTCAACTCTTACTATGTACCACACACTCTTCAAAGTGTTTCACACATGTGAACTCATTTAAATGTCTTAACAACCTGATGAGATAAATACTCTTTTTATCCCCATGTTATAGTTGAGGATACTGAGGCTCAGAGAGATTGAGTAACTTGTCCCAGAGTATCTGCCTATGGAGTCATTCGATGTATTGTCCCTTACCAAAGCCTTACATAGACCATTTTGAATTAGCAGTTTGTTTCCTTTTGAACCGTGGTTGTTATCTGTTTTGATTCTGACTTTTTTTGTTTTAGAATTCATAATATTTTATACTTTGGCAAAAAAGAAAAAAACCGCAGGGCACGGTGGCTTATGCCTGTAATCCCAGCACTTTGGGAGGCCGAGGCAGGTGGACCACCTGAGGTTGGGAGTTTGAGACCAACCTGACCACCATGGTGAAACCCCATCTCTACTAAATACACAAAATTAATGTGGTGGTGGGCTCCTGTAATCCCAGCTACTCGGGAGGCTGATGCAGGAGAATTGCTTGAACCCAGGAGATGGAGATTACGGTGAGCCAAGTTTGATTCATTGCACTTAAGCCTGGGCAATAAAGAGGGAAAAAAATGAAAAAAAAAAAATGAAAACCTTAAAACTACCTTATCTAACTCATTCTTTTGTTTTTAATATATAT
>NW_016107875.1:720362-721786 GCF_001604975.1 Cebus imitator | reverse complement strand
TCTCGGCTCACCGCAACCTCCGCCTCCTGGCTTCAGGCAATTCTCCTGCCTCAGCCTCCCGAGTAGCTGGGATTACAGGCACGTGCCACCATGCCCAGCTAATTTTTTGTATTTTTAATAGAGACGGGTTTTCACCATGTTGACCAGGATGGTCTCGATCTCTTGAACTCGTGAACCACCCGCCTCGGCCTCCCAAAGTGCTGGGATTACAGGCTTGAGCCACCGCGCCCGGCCTATATATATAATTTTTTTATTGCATTTTAGGTTTTGGGGTTCATGTGAAGAACATGTAATATTGTTGCATAGGTACACACATGGCAGGGTGGTTTGCTGCCTTCCTCCCCATCACCTATATCTGACATTTCTCCCCATGTTATCCCTCCCCAACTCCCCACTCCCTGCTGTCCCTCCCTTATTTCCCCCCAACAGACACTAGTGTGAGATGCTCCCTGAGAACATACGGTGTTTGATTTTCTGTTCTTGTGTCAGTTTGCTGAGAATGATGGTTTCCAGGTTCATCCATGTCCCTACAAACTACACAAACTCATCGTTTTTTTATGACTGCATAGTATTCCATGGTGTATATGTGCCACATTTTACCTGTCCAATCTATCATTGATGGGCATTTGGATTGGTTCCAATTCTTTGCTATTGTAAACAGTGCCACAAGGAACATTCGTGTGCATGTGTCCTAATAATAGAACGATTTATAATCCTTTGGATATATACCCAGTAATGGGATTGCTGGGTCAAATGGAATTTCTGTTTCTGGGTCCTTGAGGAATCGTCACACTGTCTTCCCCAATGGTTGAACTAATTTACACTCCCACCAACAGTGTAAAAGTGTTCCTATTTCTCCACATCCTCTCCAGCATCTGTTGTCTCCAGATTTTTTAATGATCACCATTCTAACTGCCGTGAGATGGTTTCTCAATGTAGTTTTGGTTTGCATTTCTCTAATGACCAGTGATGATGAGCATTTTTTTATATGTTTGTTGGCCTCATGTATGTCTTCTTTTGTAAAGTATCTGTTCATATCCTTTGCCCACTTTTGAATGGGCTTGTTAGTTTTTTTCTTGTAAATCTGTTTTAGTTCTTTGTGGATTCTGGATATTAGCCCTTTGTCAGATAAGTAGGTTGCAAAAATTTTTTCCCATTCTGTTGGTTGCCGATTCACTCTAATGACTGTTTCTTTTGCTGTGCAGAAGCTGTGGAGTTTGATTATGTCCCATTTGTCTATTTTGGCTTTTGTTGCCGACGCTTTTGGTGTTTTGGTCATGAAGTCCTTGCCTATGCCTATGTCCCAAATGGTTTTGCCTAAATTTTCTTCTAGGGTTTTTATGGTGTTAGGTCTTATGTTTAAGTCTTTAATCCATCTGGAGTTAATTTTAGTGTAAGGTGTCAGGAAGGGGTCCAGTTTCTGC
>NW_016107875.1:717613-720197 GCF_001604975.1 Cebus imitator | reverse complement strand
AGTATAGTTTGAAGCCAGGTAGTGTGATGCCTCCTGCTTTGTTCTTTTTGGTTAGAATTGACTTGGCTATGCGGGCTCTCTTTTGGTTCCATATGAAGTTTAAGGTGTTTTTTTCCAGCTCTGTGAAGAAGGTCATTGGTAGCTTGATGGGGATAGCGTTGAATCTGTATATTACTTTGGGCAGTATGGCCATTTTCATGATACTGATTCTTCCTAATCATGAGCATGGAATGTTTCTCCATCTGTTTGTGTCCTCTCTGATTTCGTTGAGCAGTGGTTTGTAGTTCTCTTGAAGAGGTCCTTTTTACATCCTTTGTTGTATTCCTAGGTATTTTATTCTCTTTGTAGCAATTGTGAATGGCAGTTCGTTCTTGATTTGGCTCTCTTTAAGTCTGTTATTGTTGTATAGGAATGCTTGTGATTTTTGCACGTTGATTTTATATCCTGAGACTCTGCTGAAGTCACTTATCAGTTTCAGGAGAATTTGGGCTGAGGTGATGGGGTCTTCTAAATATACAATCATGTTCTCTGCAAATAGAGACAGTTTGACTTCCTCCTTTCCTAATTGAATATCCTTGTCTTGTGCCACATTTCAAGGGGAATGCTTCCAGTTTTTGCCCATTCAGTATGATATTGGCTGTGGGTTTGTTGTAAATAGCTTTTATTATTTTGAGATATGTTCCATCAATACCTAGTTTATTGAAGGTTTTTAGCATAAAGGGCTGTTGAATTTGTCAAAGGCCTTCTCTGCATCTATTGAGATAATCATGTGGTTTTTGTCTTTGGTTCTGTTGATGTGGTAAATTACGTTTATAGACTTGCATTTGTTGAACCAGCCTTGCATCCCTGGGATGAAGCCTACTTGATCATGGTGGATAAGCTTTTTGATGTGCTGTTGCAATCGGCTTGCCAGTATTTTATTGAAGATTTTTGCATCTATATTCATCATGGATATTGGCCTGAAGTTTGTTCTTGTTGAGTCTCTGCCGGGTTTTGGTATCAGGATGATGTTGATCTCATAAAATGATTTAGGAGGGATTCCTTCTTTTTGGATTGTTTGGAATAGTTTCAGAATGAGTGGTACCAGCTCCTCTTTGTATGTCTGGTAGAATTTGGCTGAGAAGCCATCTGGACCTGGGCTTTTTTTGGTTAGTAAGCTATTAATTGCTGCCTCAAGTTCAGCCCTTGCTATTGGTCTATTCAGGGTTTCGACTTCTTCCTGGTTTAGGCTAGGGAGGATGCAAGTGTCCAGGAATTTATCCATTTCTTCCAGGTTTACTAGTTTATGTGCATAGAGTTGTTTGTAATAATCTCTGATGATGGTTTCTATTTCTGTGGAATCTGTGGTGATATTCCCTTTATCGTTTTTTATTGCATCTATTTGATTATTCTCTCTTTTCTTTTTTATTAATCTGGTTAGTGGTCTGTATTTTGTTGATCTTTTCAAAAAACCAGCTCCTGGATTTATTGATTTTTTGAAGGTTTTTTTGTGTCTCTATCTCCTTCGGTTCTGCTTAACCCATTCTTTTCTTATTCAATTTACTATTATAAAGATTAAATGATTTAAATAGTATGTATTAATAGTATGTATTAACTTTTTTTCCCCCAATGGAGTCTCGCTCTGTTGTGAGGCTGGAGTGCAGTGGTGGATCTCGGCTCATTGCAACCTCCGCCTCCTGGATTCAAGAGATTCTCCTGCCTCAGCCTCTGGGATTACAGGCATGCACCAGTACGCCCAGCTAATTTTAGATTCTTAGTAGAGACAGTTTTAGAATTTTTAAAAAATGTTTGGAGTCAATACATTTTCTCAACTCTTGAACATTTTTTTCTTTTTTGAGACAGAGCTTTGCTCTACTGCCCAGGCTGGAGTGCAATGGTGCAATCTTGGCTTACTGCAACTTCCACCTCCTGGGTTCAAACGATTCTCCTGCCTCCGCCTCCCAAAGTGCTGGGATTACAGGCGTGAGCCACCACACCCAGCCTCTCGAACAATTTTATTGTCATTTGAGAAGCTCCTAAGCCCTAGGCATTGAACCTCAACCTCCCAGATGTAATCACATCACCACTAGGGCCTGAGATTCTCTGGCAAGAATAATGAAGACAGAAATTCAGTGTTGGAGGGATGTTGAGAAACACTGTTCACTAGGGGGCGCTCTTTCATCTCCATGAAGGGAATACCTTCTGGTTTGGGAAGCAAATAGCTTTGGGGGGGAGAAAAAAAAAAAGAGGAGCTTCCACTCCCTACATATTAAAGAAAAAAAGGGTGGATACTTCTCCATGGCAGAAGACCAGAGGGTACTTCCAAAAATAAATAAGATTAGTTACTGTGTCAGTCAATGTGCACATTTTATACAGGGAGGTCTTATTTATAGGAGCAAAACCGAACGTGCTTGTAGGGTAACCCACATTCGCACTACCTTCATGGTTGTTAAAATGAGGGGCAATTTTGCTGCCCAGGAAAAAACTGAAAAGTAAGAATTTGCATAAATGTGATTAGGTTTCTAGAAGCCATATTGGGGGAGAACATTTTTTAATGGTGGCAGTATTTTCTTTCTTTTTTTTTTTTTTGAGACGGAGTTTCACT
>NW_016107875.1:705910-716183 GCF_001604975.1 Cebus imitator | reverse complement strand
GGGGTTTCACCATGTTGACCAGGATGGTCTCGATCTCTTGACCTCGTGATCCACCCGCCTCGGCCTCCCAAAGTGCTGGGATTACAGGCTTGAGCCACCGCGCCCGGCTAAGGATCTCACTCTTGTTGTCCAGGCAGGAGTGTAGTGGCGAGATCTCGGCTCACTGCAACCTCTGCCTTCTGGGTTCAAGCAATTCTCCTGCCTCAGCCTCCTGAGTATCTGGGATTACAGGCATGCATCACCATGCCCAGCTAATTTGTTTGTATGTTTGTATTTTTAGTAGAAACAAGGTTTCACCATGTTGTCTATGCTGGTCTCAAACGCCTGACCTCAGGTGATCCTCCCGCCTTGGTTTCCCAAAGAGCTGGGATTACAGGGGTGAGCCATCGTGCCCGTTCTGAACTCCACTTTGTATGCACCTCACTAAGAATGAATTTTTGTATGTGCTTGTACTTGTACTAACATATATACATCTATATACATCTACTAGGTACCTATAAAAATTAAACATCTTCTAGAAGACTGGACTGAACAATCTCTCTAGAGCACTGGCCCCCTAGAAAGCAGCTTTACAAAATAGCTCATGGGATTACGTAGGGGAAGATTATGGTGTGTAGAGAATTAGCAGTGCCACCGCTAAAGCCTTCCACAATTCCTGTGAGGTCCTGGAGAAGCGGCAGCCTTTGCGAGGAGGCCTGAGGCAGTAGTGAGTCAGCACACCTACCCGGTTCCTGAGAAGAGCCTCCCTAGGGCCACTGAGTCACTCTTCCCTTAAACCTGGGAGTCAGCCCCTCCCCTATCCCCTTTTTTCACTTCTATTTCAGAACCACATCAGTGCTAAGAGGTATGGTGGGAATAATCAAACATAATTACCATGATAACAAATCAGCAAATGATACTCTTTATGAAAAGGAATTCTCCTTTGGATATGCTGTCTTGGAAATACTGGAGTGGCAGTTCTCCAAGCTGTGCTGCTTGTAAATCAGAGGGAAAACTGTTGGCAGGAAGTTTTGACCAAGTCTCTCCACGTCGGGGAAGACCTGAGTACTTTCCTGCTGGTTGAGTGTTGACAGAGCAGTCACTCTTCACAACATTTCTAAACATGTTCCTGTATTGACTATCTCAAAATGACTTAGCTATCATTCCCTCCTTCTCCCTGATATGTTCACTCATCCATGATTCTGTGCAAGATACTCTTTGTTTATATATTTTTTTGAAGACTGAGTCTTGCTCTGTTGCCTAGGCTGGAGTGCAGTGGTGCCATCTTGGCTCACTGCAACTTCCACCTCCTGGGTTCAAGAGATTCTCCTGTCTCAGACTCCCAGTAGCTGGGATTACAGGTGGACAACACCACACCCGGCTAATTTTTGTTTTTTTTGAGTAGAGACAGGGTTTTACCATATTGGCCAGGCTGGTCTCAAACTCCTGATCTGCGCCAATCTGCCCTCCTTGGCCTCCCAAAGTGCTGAGATTACAGGCGTGAGCCACCATGCCTGGCCAATATACTCTTTAGAATCCATAGAGGCTGCAAGAATGATTGTCTTTCAGGAGCTTACAATGTAGAGGGGAAGATACATGATAATAAAGATAAGAATAATAGCACATATTGATGATTTTCTATGTCTGGCCACTGTTCTAAGTCACTTAAAACTCCTTTTTATCAAAATAATGCTATAGGCTAGGCGCAGTGACTCATGCCTGTAATCCCAGCCAAATTAGGTCAGGTGGGCAGATGACCAGAGGCCAGGAGTTCAAGACCAGCTTTGCCAATATTGTGAAACCCTGTTTCTACTAAAAATACAAAAATTAGCCAGGCATGGTGGCGCTTGCCTATAATCCCAGCTACTCGGGAAGCTGAGGCAGGAGGATCACTTGAACTCAGGATGTGGAGGTTGCAGTAAGCCAAGATTGCACCACTGCACTCCAGCCTGGGCAACAAAAAGAGACTCCATCTCAAAAAAAAAAAAAAAGCCCAAATAATGCTAAAAACAAATGTAATCATCATCTCATCTCTGTTTTGAAGATGAGGAAATTGAGGCCTACAGAAGTTAGGCAACTCACTCAAAGATAAGCTGTTTGTACAAACACTATATTACAAAGTCAAATTCAGTTGAGTGTCTTGGCAGCTTATAGGAGGGAGAGATTCCTTCCCGGGCTAGACATCAGGGCATATTTCATAAAGGAGGCAGCAAGAGACCAAGGTCTTAAAGGATATACGGGTTAAATTGTGGCCTCCCAAAAGACGTGTCCACATAGAACCTGGGGCTGTGACCTTATTTGGAAAAAGGGATTTTGTAGATATAATTAAGGCTCTCAAGATACGACCACCCAGGATTTAGGATGGGCCCTAAATCCAATGACAGGTGTCCTTATATGACAAAGGCAGAGGGAAATTTAAGACACTAAGACACAGAAGAAGGCCACGCATGTGAAGACAGGCAGAGATTGGCAGTCTCAAGCCAAGGAATGCAAAGGGCTGCCAGCAGCCAGCATCAGCTACGAGAGAGGTATGGGGCAGATTGCCCCTCAGAGCTTCCGGACAGAGCCAGCCCTGGAGACAGCTTGATCCTGGACTTGTGAGAATATGTTTCTGTTGTTTTAAACCACCCGGGGTGTGGTAACTTGTCACGGCAGCCCTAGATAACTAACACGATGAATACGTGAGAATGGCTGGGAAACCACAGCTCAAGCAAAGACACTGAGGTAGAAAAACACAGGGCTTGGGTTTGTTGGTTTTGGTTTGTCTGCAGCATAAGGATCCTGACATGGAATGCATCGCTTAAGACGTGGATCATATTATGGAGGGCTTTGAATGTCAGGTTAGGAAATTTAGATTTTATCTGATGAGCGATGATGAAGCTGCTGAGTTGTGTATTCAGAAAGTTAAGGTGTCCCTGAGCTAACAGGAGGTAATATGGGCCTGAATTAGGGCAGGGATAGTGGAATGAAGAGAAGTGTTAAAAGAAAAACTTCAGCCGGGCGCGGTGGCTTACGCCTGTAATCCCAGCACTTTGGGAGGCCTAGATGGGTGGATCACGAGGTCAAGAGATCGAGACCATCCTGGTTAACACGGTGAAACCCCATCTCTACTAAAAATACAAAAAATTAGCTGAGCATGGTGGCGCGTGCCTGTAATCCCAGCTACTCAGGAGGCTGAGGCAGGGGAATTGCCTGAACCCAGGAGGCGGAGGTTGTGGTGAGCCGAGATCGCTCCATTGCACTCCAGCCTGGGTAACAAGAGCGAAACTCCGTNAAAAAAAAAAGAAAAACTTCAGGCCGGGCATGGTGGCCCACACCTATAATTCCAGCACTTTGGGAGGCCGAGGTGGGCAGATCATCTGAGGTTGGGAGTTCGAGACCAGTCTGACCAACATGGAGAAACCCCATCTCTACTAAAACTACAAAATTAGCTAGGCATGACAGGGTTTGCCTGTAATCCTAGCTATTTGGGAGGCTGAAGCAAGAGAATCGGTTGAACCCAGGAGGCAGAGGTTGTAGTGAGCCGAGATCACGCCATTGCCCTCCAGCCTGGGCAATAAGAGCAAAACTCTGTCTCAAAAAAAAAAAAAAAAAGAAAGAAAGAAAGAAAAATTTCAGCTGAATTGAATTTAAAGAAGTTCAATTGAGCAATGAACCATTCATGAATCGGGCAGCCCTCAGAATCACCAGATTCAGACTCCAGGAATGCCTTGTGGTCAGAACAAATTTATAGACAACAAAAGGAAAGTGACCTACAGAAATTGGAAGTGAGGTCCAGAAACAGCTGGATTGTTTGCAGGTTGGCGTTTGTATTATTTGAACACACAGCAGTCTAAGAGTGGTTGAAGCATGGCCGCTGGGATTGACCAAGACTCAGCTATTGTTATAGGCACATACTATTAAGTTAGGTTCTCAATTTTGTCTGCCTAGTAAGCTAGGTTACAGTTTGCCCACAAGGACTCAAGTATAGAAATACGAGGTCCTTCTTGAGCCGTGTTTAGTTTGCTTTAACACAAGGGACAGAAAGGAAGTGTCTTGCAGGAATCTAAGAGACTTGGCAATCGTTAGATTCTTGATCTAACTTGCTAAGTAGCTTGATTCATGTTTCACCTGCTGTTGTTTATGTGTCTTTGTCTTCTGGGCTGCATGACACCCACACTGTAAATGAGCTACCCCAAGTCAATTGGCTGCCTGTCAACTGGGATTATTAACTCGTTCTGGCTTCCTGGTAATTAATCTGTGTTTTGGAGTGAGGACTTTGCTTTCCTGAATCTTAGAAGCACTTTTTTTTTTTTTTTTTTTTTTTTTTTTTTTTTTTTTTTTTTTTTTTTTTTTTTTTTTTTTTTTTGCCTTCTCTGTCTCTGTTCCTCTCATATGAGTTAAGCCTTTGGAAATTGTTTCGGTATCCCCCTGTCTCCTTCCCTTGGTACCTGAGCTGGGGGCAGGAGGCAGGGTTTCAGGGCAGCTATGCTGTCCTCATTCCAGCATCCTATTATAGATCCTGTCTCAACATTTTATGCTGAGTGTGGTATAGAGGAGGCATTGATCAATCTGTGACATCTCAGACAGAAGCAAACCTTAGAGCCATGTAAAAAGTTGAACATTACCAATGCCCTGGAGACCTTGAATGTGGTCTGAGGCTTCAAGCCTTATTAGCATCATATTCTGTTTGTTAGTTTCCCCAAATCAAACGGACACTCTTGATCTGGCTTTCTAATATTAGACTAGTGGTAAGAAAGGAAGGGGAACCAGTGTTTACCCCGGGTTTACTCAATGGCCAGATACGGTGTGACGTGCTTTGTATATATTACTTCATTTAATCTTTACATCAGAAGTATGAGGCAGGTGCTATTATCCTCATTTTACAGATGAGGAAATTGAAGTTCTAAGCAATGAAGTCACTGTCCAAGGTCACAAGGTACAGGGAGTATAGCTGCCAAGAGACAACCTTGGGATTTTTCTTGAATGTCATACCACCTCTTCCCTAGGATATTTTTCTTTTCAGTGTCACTAAGGTGACAGAATTCAGTGTGTGGCATATGTGCAGGATTTGGCTGGTGCATGCTGGGTTTTGACTTTGTGCCATGATTTTGTACAATCATTTCCCCGTGGTTCCTTCTATAGCACGTGCCCTGATCTAGCACCTCCTAGACATCAGCTTTGAGAATGTTTGAGAACTTTTCAGGCTGATGAATTGTGCTGTTTTCTGAATAAACAAGAGCATCTTTTAGCCTCACGTGGAAGTTTTCTGGTTGCATGCCTAGGTTTGGTTACATTGGAAAGAGTGAATAAAATGGGTCCTTGCATATAGCCTTGATCTCTATATTGGTCTAGGAAAAGAAATGACTTTGGTACAGTAACTGTGAGTAACACTGCCTGCAAAACCTGTGATGTTTGGACTTCTGTTCGCACCCTCTAACCTCCAAACCCAGGTCAATATCCTTAGGAACCAGGCCCACTGTCCTTGGTCATGCTGTTTTTGTCCCATCTTCCTCCTGCTCAACCCCCCAGTGGGTTTCTCCCTTCTTTCTGCAATCCTTAGTCTAAACTTTGTTCATGGCTCTGCTCCAGCTTATTTCCTCCATGAAGCCTCTCCTGACCAAGCTTTCCTTTTCTGAATTCCTGCAGCCAGTTTGCTCATAGGATGCTCTGCCCAGCTCTCTGATTCTGGGTCTGTGTAATATCTCTTTAATTGACCATAGCCTCTTAGAGTGAGTCGTGCAGTCTTCCTTCTGACCCCATGGTGCCTGGTGTAGTGCTGCACATGCAATGAGGGCATCGATTATTGATTGAGTTCTACCTTTCAGATTCCTACTCTCAGAAAAGGGAGTCAAATAGAAGGACTGTCAGTCTGTAAACAATAACAGCACACAAACTTGTGGTCGGAAATATTACCAGCGTTCACAGGGAATATTTCTGGGTACTGAGTTATTGGTGAGTTTCATTTCTTCTTTGAACTTTTGGTATTTTCCAAAATGAACATTTATATTTTACTCCTTACAAAAAAGAGTATTTTATAAAGTGAGTATTACTTTTAAGAGAAAGGACAGAGTCTTTTTTCCATCCCCATTTCTGCCTCCTCGATGCCCACGGAGATATGATTTTTGATTTAAATAATACTTGAAGTACCATGTACTTCAAGATCAGGAATCTAGACCTCTCGCTAGCCCTGCTATTGACTTTTTAATTTTTAATATTTTAATTTTTTGTAGAGATAGGGTCTCACTTTGCTGCCCAGGCTGGTTTCAAACTCCTGGGCTCAATGATCTTCCACCTCGGCCTCCCGAAGTGCTGAGATTACTGATTTCTGAGTGCCTCTTAAAACTCTCATTGCGTTGGTGTCTCCATCTGTAAGCCTGACCATGATGAAGGAATTCTCATATCTGCCTTCTTCCAGAACTGCAAGGCATTTGATGGGGAAATGTTGCAAAATCACTTTAAAATCATCTTTTGGTAAATATTTATAGGCCCAAGTTATTTGGCTGTGCACACCCCAGATATCTATGCACCCCATTCTCTGTGCAATTCAGTTCTCTAAAGCACTTTTGTTGGGAACTCAGCTCTTGGTTTAGAATTTTTTAGCCTCAGAAATACTGTCTTAAAGAAAATTGGAAGATAGATGGGATTTCTGCTGAAAAGTACTATGTTAAGACTGTAGACTGGGAGGCAGAATAGTGCTGTGGCTAGAAGTCTAGGCTTTGGACTCAGTGTCCCTTGTCCTGACAATATTTGAGAACTTTCTGGGCTGATGAACTTGTGCTGTTTTCTGAAGGAGCAAGAGCATGTTTTAGCATCACGTGGCAGTTTTCTGGCTGCATCCCTAGGTTTGCTTATACGGGAAAGAGTGAAATAAATGGGGCCAGGTGTGGTGGCTCATGCCTGTAATCCCAGCACTTTGGGAGACCAAGGCGGGAGGATCACCTCAGGTCAGGAGTTCGAGAGCAGCCTGGCCAACATGGTGAAACCCCATCTCTACCAAAAATACAAAACTTAGCAAGGCATGGTGGTGCATGCCTGTAATCTCAGCTACTCAGGAGGCTGAGGCAGCAGAATCGCTTGAACCAAGGAGGTGGATGTTGCAGTGAGCCGAGATTGTGCCATTTCACGCCAGCCTGGGTGACAGAGCAAGACTCTGTCTTAAAAAAAAGTGTCCTCTTATATAGTCTTGATCTTTACCTTGGTCTTGGGACAAGAAATGACTTCGATACAGTAGCTGTAGGTGGTACCGGCTGCAAAACCTGTGATGTTAGGGCCTGCTAACAGAGCTTAACTGTAGCCAAGATGCTTAATCTCACTGATCCCCAGTCTTCCCATCTGTAAAATAACTTAAAAGCTACTCCCTAAAAGACAATGTCTAAAACTTTTAGGATAGTGCCTAGCCATGTTCAAGGGCTCAGTAATGTTAAATGAAAGTTGTCAGGAATTTAAAAAAATAAAGGGCTCAGTAATGTAAATTTCAGATACATTCCTAAAACCCAGATCACCTTGCTAAAATGTAAAGTTTACCTCATTCCATGCTTCTGCAAATCTGCATTGTTTTCCCCACTGGGTTTAGAATAAAATACAAATTCCCAACCTTGGGCAAACAAACACAAACCCTCCCATCTTCTGTTCCCAAGTGACACTTCCAGGCTCTGAAAAATCTGAGTATCATTGTTCTTACAGTTCCCTCAGCTGAGAATGTCATTTTTCAATTTTCTGTCTTCGGAAATCCTTCCTAGCCTTCAGATGTCACCTTCTGTGTGGAGCCCTCCTTGATCTCCCAAGACACAGCTAAGACACAGTGTTTCCTCTGAATGCCCATAACAACTTGGCCTGTATTTAATTTAACCTTGTCCTACATTTCATTGTTTACACTCCCTTCTGGACTGCACGCTCCTTGAGGAGTAGAAGGTTGTTGATTCACTTTTGCATTCGGATAATGCCTAATAAAAGATAGGCAGCCTTCATAAATGCTGGGCGTGTTGGTATAATTCCTTCCTGATAGGAATCAGCAGCAGCTCTAATGCTTTTAAGCAGCAGCATGTTTTGTAGAGCAGCTAAAGGGGAGGAAGGACTGTGACTGCCCCTTCCTTCTTTTGATCCCCAGTCCCCAGCAGCCGAGATAGGGTTCCTAGGTCTCCAGCTCTGCATGCTTGGCTAGCCTTCCTTCCCAGCGTATTTGCCAGAGAGGAAATGGAAATTGTACCCGATTTAAGTGCATGCATGACATCAGAGGCAGGCCAGGGCCCCTTCATCTTATGAGTCAGCAGGCATTAAAGCAAGCTCATCTCTTCCCCTTACCTAAAAGCCCACAAAGCGGTAAACTCATTATCACTGCACAGAGAATAATGAATAGGCCAAGGACAGATCAGTCCAGATTGTTGCTCGGGCTGCTTTTGTAAGGAAAGAGAAAGCAAGCCATTTTGCTTTCACTCATTACTTACACTACTCACTGACTGAACTAGAGACACCCACTTGACATTATGCAGTAGGTAGCCCAGACACTGTTCGCAAACAACTGGGTCTACTTGCCTGGCACAAAAAAGCCAAACACTGACATCAGGATTGCAGCAAGAGAAAGTAAAGCATTTATTGCAGGTCACTAAGCAAGGAGAATCAGGCAGCTCAGGCTGAAGAACTGAACTCCTCAATAGCTTACAGGTAAGGATTTTTTTTTTTTTAGACAGAGTCTCACTCTGCTGCCCAGGCTGGAGTGTATTGGTGCCATCCCAGCTCACGGCAACCTCTGCCTCGTGAGTTCAAGCGATTCTCCTGCCTCAGCCACCCAAGAAGCTGGGACTACAGGGGTGTGCCACCATGCCCAGCTAATTTTTGTATTTTTAGTAGAGACAGGGTTTCACTATGTTGGCCAGGATGGCCTCCATCTCTTGACCTCGTGATCCGCCCGCCTCGGCCTCCCAAAGTGCTGAGATTACAGACATAAGCCACTGCACCCGGCACAGGTAAGGACTTCTAAAGGCAGGGAGGCAGAGGTTACAGGCGAAATCATAAATCAATACAGGAGGGCTCTGCATTGGTTTGACCTGTAAAAAAAGATGAGACATCTTGAAGCAGGTGCCCACAGGTCATAGGTGGATTCAAAGATTTTCTGATTTGTGATTGGTTAAGGAGGTGGAGCTTTGTCTAAACATCTGGGATCAGCAGAAAATAATGTGAGTTTTGGCTTGTGGGTGTGATTTCCTCCAGGCCTCTCAGAAAGAAATTTTGTACAAGGAACAGCGGTGGGAGTTTAGTCCTCAGTTCCCCCTTATCTAAGTTTTCTGTACCAGTGTACCCATTTGATGGAGGTCCAAATTCTGAAAAACAACTCAAGAATATATGTTAAGATGCTATCTTTAGTTTCTATTGGGAACCAAATATTCGTGTGACTCTAACTTCCTTGCCTATTGTTTCAAGCTTCTGTTAATATCTGGCTTATCAAGTTGCTCATTTTCTTGTCAAGGCTAGCTAGGTGCCTGGAAATTCCCTTGAAGAAACTCAAGATTTCCTTTTATTTCCATGGTTGGGGTTGGAGGAGGAGGAGGGTGCTGCAAGCCCTTTAGAGGCGTCCCTGCTCTGTCTCAACACTGTGCCAATAGCTCTGAGAATTCTTGTTGGTGGGGCATGTGGAAAGAATCTGTGCTCCCTCTGCCGCTATTTTCTGCTTCCACTGCCTTTCTGGCCTCTACTCTGGGCTCTGCCTGTGCATTTCTGGTTCCTTTTGCATAAACCTATGTACTTACTGAACTCCTATACAAACCCCAGACACTGGTCACCGCTGTGCATATGGTACAGACTTTAATGAAGATTTGGGCAATGGTGTGTGCATCAGTGTGTGTGTATGTATTCACATGTGTACATGTGCATATGTGTTAGTTTCCTAAGGCTGCCATACCAAAGTAACTCAAACTGAGAGGCTTAAACAACAGAAATTGATGGTCTCATTGTCTCACAGATCTGAAAGCTACATATCTGAGATGAAGGTGTCTGCAGGCAGGGCTGTACTGTCTCTAGCAGGGCCTAGGGAAGGATTGGCTCCAGGTCTCCCCTCCAGCTTCTGGTAGTTCTTGGCTTGTCAGCATCACTCCTGTCTTTACATGGCCGTCCCCGTAGCAGTGTCTGTGTTGAAATTTCCTCCTTGTGTAACAACAGTCATATTGACTTAGGGGTCTACCCTACTTCACTGTGACCTCATCTTAATTAACTATATCTGCAATGACTTTATTTCCAAGTAAGGCCATATTCTGAGGCACTGGGGGTTAGGACTTCAGCATATGAATTTTGAGAGGACACAGTTCTTTTTTTTTTTTTT
>NW_016107875.1:696054-705405 GCF_001604975.1 Cebus imitator | reverse complement strand
GCCTCCCAAAGTGCTGGGATTACAGGCGTGAGCCACCGCGCCCAGCCGAGAGGACACAGTTCTACCCCTAATTGTGTGTGTGTGTGTTTGTGTGTGTGTGGTCAGGGTTAGGGATGTTACATTATAGAACAGAAGGGTAAAACATTTTGAACTGCATACTCAGCCATCCCAGTTTGCAAAAGTCCTCAGCCTTGCTGTCCTCTGAGGGCATGTCCTCTGTCACGCCTTCCCCACTGTAACCAGCCTCCTGCTGTAATCAGGGGACGGGAGCAGGTTGCAGGCGTCCCAAAGATGCTCACTGTTCTCGATTGGATGTGTTTTCCCAGGTCCTTGCGCCTCACTTACCCAAGAATGGGAGAGGGCCCTGGTGGCGCAGTGATATTGTTTAAGTAAATATCGGACCCAAAGAGCTTTGCAGAAAAGTGATTTATTAGGCAGAGAAAGAGAGATAGAGAGAAAGAGAAGAGCGAGCTTCCACGCTCTCGTGGGATGGAGTCCAGAGATGGGAGTCTGCACAGGTAAAAAGGTGGGGGACTCCCACGCTGCCGTGGGAGGGGATCCCAGAGAGGGCAATCCATATAGGTAAGGGAGTAGGGGGATTTTAACCCAGGAGTTACTCCCCTCACATTCGAGTTTTCCTCCAGCTTCTGGTAGTTCCAGCTTTTGACCCCCAATCCCCAGCAGCAGAGATAGGGTTCCTAGGTCCCCAGTGAGAAGAGCTTTTCCAAACTTCCTCTGGAGTAATTAATCTTCAACTCTGATGCTGGATTGGCTGTCTGGCTTACAATAGAGTCCCTCCTTCCAAGGATTTGGGGGTCTTTTTAAACAAAGGAAGCTTACCTGGGCTGTCTACCTTCCTGAGCACAGGAAAGTTAGACAAAGAACTCCAGGCTTCCAGATAGGGGGGCATATAGAGGTATGGCACTGGGAAGTTCTTGCCTTTAAAACCATGCCCCTTGTAAACCTGGAAAGAGAAGTTAACATAATCCCTCACTGCCATGTGGCAGGACCCCTTCTGACCTTCCTGTTGGGTCTCTCCCTGCTTCCTCCTAGTTCATTCAGCTCTAATTCCAAAAATCACTGTACGTTTCTGATATAAAACAGTTTCACTATTTTCCTCCCCAGGCCTACCATCCAGGTCTGGCCTAGAGGGCCATCTTAATAACTAAAAAGTCTACTAGAGATGTTTCTAACAAAGACAATTCTCTCACTGAGGAGAAATTCTGTGGTCAGCTCTGACAGTAACACTTTTTTTTTCTTTCCTTTCATCAGTTAAATAAAATGAAATTATTTATTAGCCTAAATGTTTTATGCACTAGTTTCTGTTATTTCTGGATACATTTAAAAAACAATGCCTACAAGTGCAGTGGGTCACACCTGTAATCCCAGCACTTTGGGAGGCCGAGGTGGGTGGAACACGAGATCAAGAGATTGAGACCATCCTGGCTAACACCATGAAACCCCATCTCTACTAAAAGTAAAAAAAAATTAGCTGAACATGGTGATGTGTGCATGTAGTTCCACTAATCAGGAGGCTGAAGTAGGATAATGGCTTGAACCCAGGAGGCGGAGGTTGCAGTGAGCCAAGATCGCACCACTGCACTCCAGCCTGGTGACAGAGTGAGACTCTGTCTCAAAAAAAGCCAGACGCTGTGGATCACCCCTGTAATTCCAGCATTTTGAGAGGCCGAGGCGGGTGGATCACGAGGTCAGAAGTTTAAGACTCAGCCTGGCCAAGACGGTGAAACCCTGTCTCTACTAAAAATACAGAAATTAGCCAAGTGTGGTGGTAGGTGCCTGTAATCCCAGCTACTTGGGAGACTGAGGCAGAGAACTGCTTGAACCCAGGAGGCGGAGGTTGCAGCCACTGCACTCCAGCCTGGTTGACAGAGTGAGATTCTGTCTAAAAAAAAAAAAAAAAAAATGTCTCCTGTACAAAATCAGAGAAAAATAGAAATGACAGTGAGGACAGACTGTGCCTCATGGGCCAGGGATATACAGCTTACAGCTAGTGCTCGACTTATGACCACGATTGGGACCGGCAATCTCCTTCTACTGGAAACATACTAAAAAATATGGTAACTCTTTCCTGTCAGGCAAGGTCATGGTTTCGTAGCCTTTCTCTACAGAGTTGACTCAGGCCCTCATTATGAGTTCATTAGAGCTGATACAAGAGATTAAGCCAATTTGCCACCACCGTTCTAGACATTCTGTGGAGGAAATTTTATGCTTCTGGTGATGACTTCTATTTCTGTTCATTAACAGTTGCCAGTTTTTGGAAGTGAGTGCAGGGTAGACAATGTGATTTCTGTGTTAGTCAGAACAGGCTGGGTTATGCTATGGTAACAAATGATGCCCAAATCTTGGTAGCTGACATGAATAAAGGTTGATTTCTTGCTCATAACACCTGTCCTTTCAGGATCATCTGAAGCTCAGCTCTGCATCCCCTTCATTCAGGGACTCAGAGCAGCCTCTACCTGGAATATTGCTGCTTTTACATGTAGCGGAGGGAGAGAGGACATGGGCAAACCATAAGCTGGCTCTTAAGGCTTCTGCTTTAAGTGAGTCAAGTCAATTCCACTCACATTTCATTGGCTAAGTCTAGTGTCAATGAGGAGAGGAATTATTAATTCTCCCTCAGAGAGGGGCAGCAACAGCATTAAAATAGTTTATGTCAGGTACCTGATTTTTGTTATTGATCTTAAATGTCTGAGAAATGAAGTGAAAGAAAATGGAGCCCTTTTATATTTATTAATTTTAATGGCTCTTTACTCTTCTTACTATATACGGTAGAATTCTTATGAGGCTTCAGGAATAGAAATACATATTTGATGGGATTGACATCAGAGCCTTTATTATTCAATGCCTTTTCTGCAGCAGGAATGTAACTAGTTTTAAGAGAAGGCTACTTAATGGTCAAAATAGGTGTATTAATGAAAGACTAAGATAATCATGGTTAAATCCCAACTCTAACCATTTTGCTATTGGTTTATCTTCATAGCAAAACCTAATATATGTTGTTCTCTTTTACATGCTTTTGATAGGGAAATAATCTTTTCATATCAAAATACATTAAGACAGATATTAAAAGGCCAGGATGGTGGCTCACGCCTGCAATCCCAACACTCTGGGAGGCCTTGGCAGACAGATCACTTGATGTCAGGAGTTTGAGACTAGCCTGGGCAACATGGCAAAACCCCATCTCTACTAAAAATACAAAAAATGCCAGGTGTGGTGGCTCGTAATCCAAGCACTTTGGAGGCCAAGGCGGGCAGATCACCTGAGGCTGGGAGTTCAAGACCAGCCTGACCAACATGGTGAAACCCTGTCTTTAAAAAAAAAAAAATGCGAAAAATTAGCTGGGCATGGTGGTGTATGCCTGTAATACCAGTTACCCGGGAGGCTGAGACAGGAGAATCACTTGAACTCGGGAAGTGGAGGTTCCCGTAAGCCAAGATTACGCCACTGCACTCCACCCTGGGTTAAAGAGCAAGACTCTGTCTCAAACAAAACAAAACAAAACAAAAACAAAAAAAACCCAGATATTTAAAAATGATCACTTGCTGTTTCATTCCATTAATGTTCGAGTTTCTGCAGGTTATATACAAAGTAGAAGGTTGCTGAAGTGTGTTTGGAAGAACATTAGTTTAGAAGACAGCTGATAGATATTGAAATAAAAGAATTTTAGTACTTCAAAGCTTCAGGGAATATTTGGTTAAATACAGTAAACAGGATTCTTTGATTCAAGATATATCAGAACTTTCATAATGCATCATTAGTCATAAGCCCTTTGTCAGGCAATGTTCTGCAGAAAACACTTTGGGAAATGCTGACACAGTTTTTAATCTGTGTGTGGTGGGGATCTCCATCTCACTTCATTTTTAATTATTTTCAATTTTAGTTTTTGGTTTTTTGTTTTTGTTTTTAGAGACGGGACCTCGCTATGTCGCCCAGACTGGAGTGCAGCAGCTATTCACAGGCGTGATCCCACTGATCATCACAGGAGTTTTGACTGGCTCCGTTTCCGACCTGGGCCGGTTCACTCCTCCGGAGGCAACCTGGTGGTCCCCCGCTCCCGGGAGGTCACCATATTGATGCCAGATTAGTGCGGACACCTGATTGGCATAGTGCACTACAGTCCAGAACTCCTGGGCTCAAGCGATCCTCCCACCTCAGCCTCCTGAGTAGCTGGGACTACAGGCAATGCACCACCACACTCACCTTACATTTTAGTTTCTTGTTCCTTTTTTTGAAACAGGATCTGGCCCTGTTGCCCAGGCTTGGATGCAGCGGTGCAATCGTAGCTTACTGCAGCTGTTGGGAACCAGCCCGACCCTGTGTGTGGGGGCCCCATGTCCCTGCGGTGCTAAGGGAGTGAGAAAAGGAAATAAACACAAGGACACAATAGTACAAGTTCACGGCATGGGTCCAGGGGGTGAACTGCCTTGACTGAGCTCTGGGCTCTGTGTGCTTTTATTAGGTATACACTTGTTGACTGAGGGTGGGAGAGCAGGGAGGGATGATTAGGGGAGGCCTTGAAACTATTGGGAGAGGCCTTGAGACCAATGTGGGCAAGATAGCCAAGGGGGAGAGGTGTGGTCTGCAGTATTCAGTAGCAGACGGGATTCTTATGCAAACCCAGAACACAGAATTCTGCCACCAGTTACTACCAAGGTGCATTAGCATCAGAAGCATAGCAGGTAAGGTGCTACCAGATCTGACCACACCCAATGTATCACAGGGCTTTTATCTCCCAAGCCTTGTGGACACAGAGTAATCAAGATTACTCCATGTTCTGAGAACCTAGGCCGAGCCTGTGGCATTCCGGTAATCTCTGCCTTGCAAGGCTTTTCCTCCTTGTAAGCTCGCATCTGCAAGGCCTTCCTGGATGTTGTGAGCAGAGGTCTCCTCCCTTCTCAGAGATCTTACACAAGTCCTCTTTACGAGACCCTCATGCAGCCTCCATGTTGAGAAGGCATTCGTGGGACCAAAGCAGTATGTCCTGCCCTGCAGCCACCCCGCGGTGTTCCACGGTTTCACAGTGCTCTCAGATGGTCCTTACCTGGGCCTCCTGTTGCTGCTTGATTTCTATTTTACTGCACCAGTATTTGATATAGCTTAGTTCAGGGTATAAACTTCAGTGTACAGTAAGCAAAGCAAGCTTAAAATTATTTAACTAGAAATAACATAGGTCTGCCCCGGCCATCTTGACCCACATGTAGCCTCGACCTCCTGGGTTCAAGCTATTCACCTGCCTCAGTATCCCAAGCAGCTGGGATTACAGGCACATACCACTATGCCTGGCTAATTTTTTTATTTTTTAGTAGAGACAGGACCTCCTTATGTTGCCGAGGCTGTTCTGGAGCTTCTTGAACTCAAGCAAGCCTCCTGCCTCGTCTTCCCAAAGTGCTTGAATTACAGGCATGAACCTCTACGCCCGCCCTCCATTTCACTTAAGCCTTCCAAACCCATGGCCGTTTTAAGCGCCGCCATCACCCAACATGCCCTGAGTCACCAGTTCAAGCTTTCCCTTTCTGGCCACAGCCTCTTGTCCTGCTGTAGCAGGGGTGGCCACGGGAAACAGATCTCTCGGACACCGAATATTGGAGGAAAGAGTTTATTTGGCCGGGAGCCAGGTGGCATATTTGCCTAATGTCCAAGCTCGCCTAACAAAGGGAGGTTCTTTCTTTATAAAGGCTTATATGGTTTATAGCTTAACATATGAAACGAGTCTCTGTTTACAGTCTTAGGAATTACCTATGAAAAGGGTTTCAGTTTACCAGTTTTAGGAATTACCTATGAAAAGGGCTTTGGTTTACAGTCTTAGGAATGAAAAGGGGAAGTTTGCAGTCTTAGGAATGAAAAAAGGGAAGTTGATCTGAGATGCCTGGGTCTCCCTCTTCACTGCCAGCCTGCTTTTAATCAGTTCCAGTACAACCACTTTTCAACCTCATTGGAACACCAATCCTTTCGGACTTCTGTTTACTTCTAATCAATAGTCAGTCTGTCCTGTGCTCTCTTGATTTCCTGCTTATCACCTCAGACTGCATGATAGTCATTTTAGTAACATACTTGGCCAGCAATCTAAATCCCCCCTTTTTTTTTCCATATAAAAAGAAGTTTGTTTAGATGTTAGAATCATCTAGTGATTGAACAAGATGGGACGTGAACCCACCCAGGCCCAGGGCTGGGCCGCAGAGCAGCTGCTGTTGACATCCGAGTGGATTTCACATGCAACAGGGAGGAGTCATGTGCTCACTGGCCATTGTGCTTCCAAACGTTTTTCCAACAGATGGCTCTGACTGCAGTTTTCAGACGTGCTCTGGCCTCCAGGGACTGGGAGGGGTGGGGGGTCCTCTATATAAAAAGTGCTGTCCCGGGACCTTCCTGATGGACACCCTGGGACATCTGAGTGATTCCTGGGAAGGGCAGCTTGGCCTTCCTCAGGCTACCACCGCAGCCACTGCTGGACATTCTCACCAGCAATCAACCAAAAAGCAGCAGAGTTTCTGTGAACCTGGCTGTGATGATAACCAAATGTTGGCCGGGCGTGGTGGCTCACGCCTGTAATCCAAGCACTTTGGAGGCCAAGGAGGGCGGATCACCTGAGGTTGGGAGTTCAAGATCAGCCTGACCAACATGGTGAAACCCCATCTTAAAATAAATAAANATTTTTGTATTTTTAGTAGAGACGGGGTTTCACCATGTTGGCCAGGATTTTCTCGATCTCTTGACCTCCTGATCCATCTGACTCGGCCTCCCAAAGTGCTGGGATTACAGGTGTGAGCCACTGCGCCTGGAGGGATTATAATTATGTATAGAAAGGTTGACACTGGGCAGTGAAGGGGTGGAATATAAGAATAATAGTAATAATTACTTTTATGTCTACTAATAAGTGTTTATTGAGCCCTTACTCTGTGCTTTACGTGAATTAACTCATTTAAACCTCAAGAGAGCACTATGAGAGTGGTACTATTATCCAATTTCCAATGAAACTAAAGCTTCTATGGCCATAGTTACAGAGCATTTTCCTAGAGTCAGTGAGTGTATAGGGCCCATGCTCTTAATCTCTCTAAATTACATTGTCTTATTTTACTGTAGAAGAGATAAGTTATTCTTTTAGGTGACCTAGCATCTAAATCTTGTTTGAAAACTTCTCCTCCACATGATTTGGGTAGGAGACAGGTTCCACCTGCCACTACAAAAGCTGAAAGTGAAGATACTCATTTCCCAGATTCCTTTGCACCTGGGGTGGGGGCCTGTAATTTAGGCCCAGCAATGAGGCCCCACTCTCTGGTGGTCACTGCAGCAAGATCAAGTTTCAGGAGTACCAGCGGCAGCAGTGACCATGGTGGCTTCCAGCATCCAGTGCTGGATGTCAGAAGAGTGTAGTAACTATTAGAATTAATCAGCAAAATATTTGGTGAATTCATTGGTTAACTATTTAGCCACTTTAAAGTAATCTGGGGAGGCTGGGCCTGGTGGCTCATGAGTGTAATCCCAGCACTTTGGGAGGCCAAGGCGTGTAGAACACTTATGTCTAGGAGTTTTAGGCCAGCCTTGGCAACATGACAAAACCCTGTCTCTACAAAAAAAAAATACAAAAATTAGCTGGGCATGGTAGTGTGCACCTGTAGTCCCAGGTACTCAGGAAGCTAAGGCAGGAGGATTGCTTGAACCTGGAAGGCTGAGGCTGTAGTGAGCTTGCCACTGCACTCCAGCCTGGGCGGCAGAGTGAGACTCTGTCCAAAAAAACAAAATGTACAGCTCAATGAAGTTTTACCTATTTATGCACCTCATGTAGCTACCACCCAGATCAAGATATAGAGACTTTCCAGGAACAAAAGGTAGAATATTCTCAATGCTTGAGAATTTGTTATTTTCACTTAACAATACATCTTGAGGATCATTCCCTAGCGTATATTGAGACTTTCTTCACCTCTTTTCAACTGTGCAGTGCTTCATTACATAGCTGTACCATCACTGATCAATATTCTGCTGATGTACGTTTAGATTGATTCCAGTCTTTCATTATTACAACTAGTGCTTCAATGAACAGCTTTGTGCAGATGTCGTTTTGTATTTCTGCCCATGTATGTTTAGTACAGATTCTTAGAAATAGAATTACTGGGCCAAAGATTAAACACATTTATAATTTGGCTAGATATTGTCAGATTTCTCCCCTAGAGACTGTAACATTTTACATTCCCACCAGCATTATATGAGAGTACCTGTTCCCCATAGACTTGCAAATAACATAAGCTGATAAACTCCTGAGTTTCATATGCATGCCTTTTTATTTCTCTTTTCTTACGGCTTAATTGAGATGTGATTGACATACAATAAACTGTCACAAGTTGATTAGTTTTACCATTTGTGTACAACCATGAAACCATCACTAAAGTTGAGATATTGAATATATCCATCTCCCCTAGAAGTGTCCTTACACTCCTCATCATCTATCCATCCCATCTCTAAGCCTAAGACTTCCCTCAAATTTTGTATTTCCTGTACCCTTTATCAAGGTGTTAGGGAATATGCCTCCCATCATGAGAGTGTAAATTAAGGAAGAAGAAAACACCATAGTGAACCCAGGAGAGAAGAAAGGTAATCCTCAGCATGAAAGTGGAGGGAAATCACAGGCTGATGACCTGTTATGATCTAGGCTGCTGGCGCCAGCCTGGAGGACGAGAATGACATCAATACAAGGCTAGTGTCTAGAGTTTTGAGTGGAAATTCAGAAACTTTAGAGAATTTGTGATTGAAAACCAAGCAAAAGAAAATAAAAGATAATTTAAAAAGAAAGAAGAAATAATCATGATAAGCCAGGTGACTCACATTGTCACCGTAATGTAACTATTGAAATTGATTTAACCAAGATTTCGATGTGATTTAGAAGAGTGGCTGAATGGGAGGGCTGGTGCATGTGGCAGAAGCAAGAGGAGGCCAAATCCTAATCTCTCCACAGGAGAGGCTGAAGGACAGCACTTACAACTGAAAGATAAAAAAGAAGCAATGGGCTGGGCGTGGTGGCTCATGCCTGTAATGCTACCACTTTAGGAGGCTGAGGTGGGCGGATCACTTGAGGCGAGAAGTTCAAGACTAGCCTGACCAACATGGTGAAACCCCATCTCTACTAAAAATACAGAAATTAGCCAGGTGTGGTGGTGAATGACTGTAATCCCAGCTGGTCTGGAGGCTGAGGTACGAGAATTGCTTGAACCCAAACCCAGGAGGCTGAGGTTGCAGTGAGCCGAGATCACACCACTGTACTCCAGTCAGTCTGGGTGACAGAGTATCATACTGTCTAAAAAAGAAAAAAAAGAAGCAGCAGCAATAGAAGCATATTCT
>NW_016107875.1:692570-695319 GCF_001604975.1 Cebus imitator | reverse complement strand
AAAAAAAAAAAAAAAAAAAGAGTCTGTTAAGAAGCATAGTATATCACAATTAAAATGAACTCAGAATAACTTGAGAACATTTTACTGATGTTAATCCTAGAAGCCTTGAATCATTGTGTGACATGGTAAAAGCCCCATAAAACCGCATACCTCAACCATACCTCAGCTTTCTGTTGAAACTGCTCTCTGTAACCCTGATGTGACAGGCAAGCAGTCCAAACCCTCGCCATCTTGGCCCCTGCGACTTGTAATAAGTAACTAAGGTCTGTAAGTTCCACCCTACCCAGACAATGTCTAAACTAACGCTTATCTTGACTTCTGTAAACCACTTAAGTAACAATCAGAGTGACAAAAGTCCCCTGGCCCTTGCAATGTCCAGAGCCCCTCACCCCCACCCCTGCCCAGGAGGTGGTTTACGGAATCCACCGGCCCTCGGAATGCCTGAAGCCCTTCACCCCCACCCCCACCCCTCACCCTCACCCCCGAGGTGGTTTATGGGCATAAAAAGTCTTGACACCCTCCTTTCGGGGCCACGGGTTGGAGAGACACGAGTCCTCCGTGGCATACTTTTGTCTTGGTGTTGACTTTCTATGCTCGCTCCAGTACAACGATTGCATCTTCCATGGTACTGAACTGTAGTCACATATATATCTCTACTTAACTCTTTAGACTGTTGTGAATTTTTCTGAGAATAAGTGCTTGGGGCCTGTCGTGGGGACATTTATTTAACTTTTTTCATTTCTTAATGGAAAGATTTTTATATTCATATTTCTATTACCTCCTGCTGAGATAATTTCATAAGTCCTAGTTATATCATTAAGAATAAGAAACCACTATTTCCAGGAAGTATTATGGGATATTAAATTATGATTAACAGTGCAAATGTGTTCTACTTTAAAAGCTCAAACAGATGAATTGATAAAATATATTAATTTTGCTGGAGGTAGAGAGTAGGCTGGGAAAAGGAATTTGGAGAGTGAAAAAGTGACTACTTGATTAATAAAAATAATTTTCTTCTTGCAGAACAAGTTCCTTTATATTATGAGCTCCCCGAATGCATTTAAAATGCAGTTCAATTTGCCATGGTTTGACTTACACACAGACTTTTTTTTTCTAGGAGTGCATCTATGAAATAAACATGTCAGTATTTCTTTTCCTAAAATTACAGTGTTTTGAACTCTTTGCTCCAGATTTAATAAAGAGGATAGACAAGGTAGTGACTTTTTTTTTTTTTTTTAAAGGGGTTTCTCACTCTATTGCCCAGGCTGGAGTGCAATGGCATGATCTTGGCTCACTGAAACCTCTGTTTCCCAGATTCAAGCGATTCTCCTGCCTCAACCTCCTGAGTAGCTGGGATTATAGGTGTGCACCACCACACCCACCTAATTTTTGTATTTTTTAGTAGAGAGGAGGTTTCACTATGTTGGCCAGGCTGGTCTTGAACTCCTGACCTCGTGATCCTCCTGCGTTGGCCTCCCAAAGTGCTGGGATTACAGGTGTGAGCCCCTGTGAAGGTAGTGGGGCTTCTGACTGCTATCCCCAATGACTCACTAGCAAAATTTTCTTTGCCCATTTGCAAGATTTTGAAGCTTTGTTTGATGCCCATGGGAGAAATGATTGCTTCCACTATTGGATTGCTTCCACTATTGTGTTTCCACCAAGTTGGAAGCTGAGGTTTCCATATGCCATTGGTTGAACAAACAAAAAAAGGGAGTTTACAATGTTGATGAGGTGTTTGTGCTTGGCTCCTAAGTGGAAAATGGGATTGCTGCCTATAGGAAATATGGTGAACCACCTAGATGCCTTTTGGGCAAGTATTTGACACCCAGCTATGGACAGTACAGCCAGAAGGCAACTTCTAGGTCACACTCTTCCTAGTATGGCAGCCACACGAGGAGCAGGTATTCCCACCTGGCGCAGGACATGGTGATGGCCACACTGGCCCTGGAGCTCCCACTAGGTTGGCCAAGGCTTTGTTGGGCTTGCCTGACAGTTTAACATCTCCGTCAGCCCCATTTCCCTCCCATAAGTTCCCACGGGCGATTTCAGCACACAGCTTACACCCCAAGCCCCACAGCAGCATCCATTTCCAGAGAACCCAATCTGCAACATGCATCACATGAGGGAAGAAGGGATATGCATGTGACTCAATGAAGTCACTGGTGCCTCTCTACTGCCACTGCCAACAATAAAAGTAGGCAGGACACTGCAGTAACTCAGTGGGAACTAGACCATGACAGGCTCAGGTCCCTCATGAATGGGGTGTGGCTCACTTCATTTGATAGAATCCTAACAACCTGAGATGCTGGTGGAAGGCAAGGGAAATGGAGTCAATGGCAGAAGAATAAGTCACGAATGCCAGCTATGGTATTTGTACAACATTGCTGATGTAAGAATGATTTCAGCAACACATGTTTTCTTCTCCACTTTTCATGGATATGATTATGTACCCTAACTTCCCTCTTCTTTCCTCTCCCTTTCCTCCTGCAGTTATGGATAGTGCATATGGAGCAATGCATATGGATGGTGATTAACCTTACAATTTAGTCTACATATTACAGGCTGCCAACAAGGGCTGAGATAGAGCAAAAGAGAAATGCCATCTCCCAGAGCCTGGACTTAAAGCCGAATGTATAAACTCTTTGGGTTTTGAGACTTTAAAGAAGGGCTGAATATATTTTTTGTTTGCATAAGGACATTTAAATTTTGTTAGATGAGGGCATTTCAGGGATTTTTTTTTTTTTTTTTT
>NW_016107875.1:690030-691985 GCF_001604975.1 Cebus imitator | reverse complement strand
TGATCCATCTGACTCGGCCTCCCAAAGTGCTGGGATTACAGGTGTGAGCCACTGCGCCTGGAGGGATTATAATTATGTATAGAAAGGTTGACACTGGGCAGTGAAGGGGTGGAATATAAGAATAATAGTAATAATTACTTTTATGTCTACTAATAAGTGTTTATTGAGCCCTTACTCTGTGCTTTACGTGAATTAACTCATTTAAACCTCAAGAGAGCACTATGAGAGTGGTACTATTATCCAATTTCCAATGAAACTAAAGCTTCTATGGCCATAGTTACAGAGCATTTTCCTAGAGTCAGTGAGTGTATAGGGCCCATGCTCTTAATCTCTCTAAATTACATTGTCTTATTTTACTGTAGAAGAGATAAGTTATTCTTTTAGGTGACCTAGCATCTAAATCTTGTTTGAAAACTTCTCCTCCACATGATTTGGGTAGGAGACAGGTTCCACCTGCCACTACAAAAGCTGAAAGTGAAGATACTCATTTCCCAGATTCCTTTGCACCTGGGGTGGGGGCCTGTAATTTAGGCCCAGCAATGAGGCCCCACTCTCTGGTGGTCACTGCAGCAAGATCAAGTTTCAGGAGTACCAGCGGCAGCAGTGACCATGGTGGCTTCCAGCATCCAGTGCTGGATGTCAGAAGAGTGTAGTAACTATTAGAATTAATCAGCAAAATATTTGGTGAATTCATTGGTTAACTATTTAGCCACTTTAAAGTAATCTGGGGAGGCTGGGCCTGGTGGCTCATGAGTGTAATCCCAGCACTTTGGGAGGCCAAGGCGTGTAGAACACTTATGTCTAGGAGTTTTAGGCCAGCCTTGGCAACATGACAAAACCCTGTCTCTACAAAAAAAAAATACAAAAATTAGCTGGGCATGGTAGTGTGCACCTGTAGTCCCAGGTACTCAGGAAGCTAAGGCAGGAGGATTGCTTGAACCTGGAAGGCTGAGGCTGTAGTGAGCTTGCCACTGCACTCCAGCATGGGTGATAGAGCAAGACCCAGCTCCAAAACCAGAAAGGTAATTTGGGTTTTACTGGGTTTTATTATATGCTCTATGATTTAGTTGACGTAACTGAACTTACACCAGGTGATAAAAGTGCAACAGAATCCTGTTTTAAATTCTCTTATTCTTCTATAATACCAATACAACGTAGCTCTTATGCTAGGTTTTGAACTTTATAGCAATCCATGGGAGTATGGTGTTGCAGACGTCCATAAGCAGAGTTCAGTGTTAGCAGAGACCGTAAGCTCTTCCCTAGGAATTACAGATTGGGAGGGCTTCTTCTTGTATTACCCATATCCGTTCAAATTTGCTCAAATTTTTCCACTTAAATAATCTTATATAAATAACTGAGTTGGTGCAATCCCTTTTCTCCCAGCATTCCAAAGAGAATCTGAATCAGGAAACGCAGTCTTTACCACAGAGTTTAAGAGCAATATCTGTAATTAACATGAAATGTAAATTCAGCCCTTTTCTCTCCCTGCTCTGCATCCTGCCAAAATTTGGATCATGTGAAAATATCTTCCCATTAGTTGCTGATGCCTGAAAAATCCTCTCATCAGTTCTCCCTGTACCCTCCTCATGCTCTTGCTGGGATCCCTGGGGTTCTCCTTTTCTTTTATGATCAAAGAAATTATTTCTGCCCTAGATGTTTATGAATCACAGTTGTAGACTTCTTGTTGATTTGTCTGTTTTTTCTGCTCTCCAAATGTATCTTTTTACATCCCGTGGAAGCAACACTTCCAGCCCCTTCCGGAGGCCCTTTGTTTCCAATAGTCCGCTCTGTCTTTCCTGTGTGGTGTTCTACTCAAGGTATGGCTCTGGGGTTAGGCATAGTCACTTTGTGTCTACAAAACTCTCATGTATCCTGGGCAATTTATTCAACATTTTTTCTGCTCAGTTTTTGCATCTGTTAACTGGAAATGAGGATTCTTTTTTTTTTTTTTTTTT
>NW_016107875.1:677764-685103 GCF_001604975.1 Cebus imitator | reverse complement strand
TCTTGACCTCGTGATCCACCCGCCTCGGCCTCCCAAAGTGCTGGGATTACAGGCTTGAGCCACCGCGCCCGGCCTTCAATTTTTTTAATATGTATTTTTTTAGCGGCAGGGTCTTACTATGTTGAAGGATGTCCTTCAACTCCTGGATTCAAGTGATCCACCCTCCTCAGCCTCCCAAAGTGCTAGGATTACAGGAATGAGCCACTGCACGTGGCCTCATTTTTAGATTTTGATATATAAATACCTTTTTTTGAGACCTCAAGAAGCATACATTGTGAACATAATGGTGATGACTTATTTCTTTTTTTTGTTTGTTTATGGCTGGAGTTTCATTCTTGTTGTCCAGGCTGGAGTGCAATGGTGCGATCTCGGCTTACTGCAACCTCCGCCTCCAGGGTTCAAGCAGTTCTTCTGCCTTAGCCTCCCAGGTAGCTGGGATTACAAGGCACCTGCCACCATGCTGGCTAATTTTTTGTATTTTTAGTAGTGACGGGGTTTCACTATGTTGTCCAGGCTGGCCTTTAACTGCTAACCTCAGGTGATCTATCCACCTTGGCCCCCCAAAGTGCTGAGATTATAGGTGTGAGCCACCACACCTGGCCGTGATAGCTTGTTTCTCTGATTGTCTTTAATGTACCCATAACTTTCTTGTGAGCTGATGTCAAATCCTTGTGAAATAGCTATAGCAATGCCTCTTGCTTCAAGAACCCTTAACAATGAGTTGATATTTAAATATTGTAATGCCAGATGAGACCCTTTTTTCTGTGATTTTTTCACAGACATGCACAGATAGTCTTTCTCACACTTTAGGCCTTATTGGACCCCAATCAGTGTTTTGCACACTTGTGGGCCAAAAATTTTAGTCAACAATTTCTAAAAGATTGCTTGCTAATGAAAAATAATAGTGAGGCCAGGCGCGGTGGCTCAAGCCTGTAATCCCAGCACTGTGGGAGGCCGAGGCGGGTGGATCATGAGGTCAAGAGATCGAGACCATCCTGGTCAACATGGTGAAACCCCGTCTCTACTGAAAATACAAAAAGTTAGCTGGGCATGGTGGCGCGTGCCTGTAATCCCAGCGACTCAGGAGGCTGGGGCAGGAGAATTGCCTGAACCCAGGAGGCAGAGGTTGCGGTGAGCCGAGATCGCGCCATTGCACTCCAGCCTGGGCAACAAGAGTGAAACTCCGTCTCAAAAAAAAAAAGAAAAATAATAGTGAAAAATTATGATAATCACTTCACATTTATAAGAGGGAAGATAATTACATGCAATTTTTGTCAAGGCAGCGGTGACAATGGATAACTTGAGCTGTGGGTCACATTAGTTTCTTTTCTTATTTCTTATTTCTCCTTAATTAGAAAACCCAAACTCACAATCATAGGTTGCTGAGAATAGCAGTAGGTATTGGTTTTTCTGTCATATAATTCAGTTATTATTTTGATTGATGTAGATCCCATATTCTCAAACAATATTCCCCACCCCATAGCCATTTGCAGTGAGCCTTTGCTACTCCTCTCTTCAAGAGGCAAAGTCTATTCTATGTCCTATCCCCTGTGTATAGATTTTTTTATTGCCACACAAATTAGCAGAAACCATAGCTTAAAACAAATTTATTAATCTCAGTTTCCATGTGTCAAGAGGCCAGCACCTTTTATCTGGGTCTTCACTCAGGGTCTCACAAGGTTGAAATTAAAGTGCCATCCAGCACACTCATCTAGAGGTTCTCCTCGGGAAAGCTCCATTTCCAAGCTCCCTTAGGTTGTTGGCAGAATTCATTCCCTTCTGGTTGCACGGCTGAGGTCCCCAGTGTTTTGTATATGTGCTGCTGAAGCGAGCACATCTCCACTGCTTTGTTAGCTGTTGGCCGGGGAACACTCTTAGTTGCCAGAGGCCACTCTCAGATCCTCGCCATTGCCCCCTCCCCATCTCAGCGATGGGGAACTAACTTCTGTTTCCCTAAATCCCCCTCACACTTCAAATCTCTCTGACTTGCCCTTCTGTTACCAGCCAGAGAAAACTATGCTTTTAAAGGATTCATAGAATTAGGTCAAGCACACCCACTGTGTCTTCAGGTCGTTGATTAGTGGTCTTAATTACATCTACAAAATCTCTTTTGCCATGTCACATAATCACGGGAATAATGGCAGATGCCAGAGATTATGGAAGCCATCTGACCACCTGAGAATTCTGCTACTTCACTAAATCTGGGCTGGCCTATGACTTGCTTTGTAAGTCATGTGAAAGAAACCCTAGGCCTTAAGAAGTCTTGCAGCCCCTGTTTTGCTTTTTTGAAATGCTCCTTCTTAGAAGCCAGACACTATGTCCTGAGAAAGTTCAAGCTGGTCATGTGAAGAGACCCAGGGTTCCCGTGGACAGCCCCAGCTGTGCCCCCAGGCAGCAGCCAGAATCAACTGCCAGTTGTGTGAATAAGGCCATTCTCCCATTGTCCAGCCCCAGTTGAGCCATCCTAATCAATATGAAGAGACAAGATGTTTCAGCCGGAGCCCTGTCCAAATCACAGAATTGCAAGCAAACAAATGATTGTTGTTTTAAGCCCCTAAGTCTTGAGGTTGTTTATGCAGAAATATGTAAGTAGTTTTGGGGCTCTATCAGGTGCTAAGACTGTAATAGATCACACTTAAACATTGGGTATGAATGTGCTGGGTTAGGAGAGTGGGTAAATGGATTATTAATTCATTCTTTATTCACGATGGACTTTGTAAATGGCTGATTCACTGTTGGAGCTTTTGAACGTGATTTAAAATATGTCAAGACTTGACAAGATGGCTCACACCTGTAATCCCAGCACTTTGGGAGGCCGAGGCTGGCAGATTGCCTAAGTCCAGGAGTTAGAGACCAGCCTGGGCAACATGGTGAAACTCTGTATCTACAAAAAATACAAAAATTAGCCAGGTGTGGTGGCACATCCCTGTAGTCCCAGCTCCCTGGGAGGCTGAGGCTGGAGAATGGCTCGAGCCCAGGAAGCAAAAGTGCAGTGAGCTGTGATAGTGTCACTGCACTCCAGCCTGGGTGACAGAGTGAGAACTTGTCCCCAAAAATAAAATAAAATAAATAAAATATGCCAAATACTATGTTATTGATTTATATCCCAGGTGGCTGAAGAATCACCAAGAGTGAGTGAAAATTTAAGGCCTTAGTGATTGAGCCAATTGTACACATTTCAGTCTTCTGAAGAGATCCTGATATTTTATGCACTACATTAAAAATCAAGATAGTTGGTGCCTGAAGTTAGCTTCAGTTAGGCTTCAGACATCCCTTGTGTTCCTTCGGAGACTTCCTTGGTTGCCACTCCGAACCCTCAGCCACTTATTCTACCTTAGCCCCAACAAGGTCATCCAATGCCACTGTGGCCACATGGCTCTGCTCTCTGGCTCTAACTGGCCTCTCACTGGATGTGCTGGATCACTCCCATTGCTGCTATCCTATATCCAGGCCAATTACCCATGTGCCTGGGAGTTCTGGCTCCTCCTGCCACTTACTGACCTGGACAAATGCCATATACACCACAGGGTATGGGATCTGCCTTCCCAAGAGGTCAACTAAGGGGCTGGTGTTAGTCAGTGTTCTCCAGAGAAACAGAACCAACAGGAGATATCTGTATGTATATCTATCCATATCAATCTCTATCCATTTATCTATCTGTCTATCTATCTATCTATCTATCAATCATCTATGAGAGATTTATTTTAAGAAATTGGCTCAAGCAATTATGGAGGCTTGCTGAGTCCAAAATCTGGTGGGGTAAGCTGGTAGGCTGAAGACTCAGGGAAAAATTGCAGTTCGAGTCTAAAACCTGGACAGAACTTTTTCTTTCTGAGGAGGTCAGTCATTTGTTCTAGTCACGTCTTCAACTGATTGAATGAAACATGTTCACATTGTGAAGGACAATCTGCTTTACTCAGTTTCACAATTTAAATGTTAATATCATCCAAAAAATGAGACTCCTCATAGAATAATGTTTGGCCAAACTTTGGCCACAGTGGTCCAGTCAAGTTGACGTGTAAAATTAACCGTCACAAGGCTGAATAATGCGGCCTGCAAATGCAGGAGACGGAACTAGCCATAAGACACACTTTGGCTAGTGGAAAAATAGGAGACTGGAGAGAGGTACCAGAGAAGGTCCCTTTGCACTCTGCCTCCCATGGACTGTCCCAGCACAGTCATGCATTTTTTGCTCTGACCCTGTTCTTCCCTGGGAACTAAACATCTTCCCTTGCCAGAGATGTTTATTTTCCCAAAAAGCATTTGTTTTTTTTCTTAAGAAAAATACTTGTCTTTGGCTGTTTTCTAGGGAATCTGGGCTAAGAGAAGGGTTTTCAATATACTTTTAAAAATACCATCAAGAGACACTATTTGAGAAAGACACTTCCAATCTTTTTTTTTTTTCTTTTGAGACAGAGTTTTGCTCTGTAACCCAAGCTGGAATGCAGTGGCGGGATCTCAGCTCACTGCAACATCTGCCCTCTGGGTTCAAGGGATTCAGCCTCAGCCTCCTGAGTAGTTGGGATTACAGGCACCCACCACCATGCCTGGCTAGCTTTGTATGTATTTTTGGTAGAGATGGGGTTTTACCATATTGGTCAGGCTGGTCTTGAACTCCTAACCTCAAGTGATCTGTCCACCTTGGCCTCCCAAAGTGCTGGGATTATAGGTATGAGCCACCTTGCCTGGCCAACACTTCCAGTCTTAAAATTGGTCTTTATTGACATTACCAGTATAATTCAAAAATTTAATGTAAGTTATTCTGTATATTAGAAATAGTTGAAATATTAAAATAAAACCCCATGTGAACATCTTTCCCTTCAACAACTCATGTACTTCAGTATGGAAAAGTAGAGTTAGAGTTACTATACATTTCTTCACACAACGTGCTAAAAATTATATGGCTATTAAATAAGAAAGTAAATTGATGGCAGCAGTGGGAGCCAGATTTTTCACTGTTGTAGTGGGTGTTCATAGATAGGCAGAGAAAAGAAGCTAGAATAATCTATGGAGTAATGGATTAGAGTTGGAGACAAACCTATGAATTTACATTTAGCTTAATATATATACAGATGATTACATACAGAAATATAGATGCATGTAAAAACACAGGTTGCTATACACACATATACTTCCTTGCTCTGACAGTTGAGTAGGCCTAGAAGCAGTGACATCCCAGTAGTAATGAGCACATCCAGCACCCAGGTTTTGGTTTCTAGTATCATTCTCCAATTACCAGGGCTCTTTGGAGAAATGATTGATTCTATTAGTGTCAGAAAGCACAGTACAACAGTGCTAGACACACACACACACACACACACACACACACACACACACGATGATGTGGGTATGTCAAAATCATATAGGAGTTGGGGCTGGGCATGGTGGCTAATGCCTGTAATCCCAGCACTTTGAGAGGCCAAGGCAGGTGTGTCACCTGAGGTCAGGAGTTTGAGACCAGCCTGGCCAACATAGTGAAACCCTGTCTCTACCAAAAATACAAAAAATCAGCCAGGTGTGGTGACCAGTGCCTGTAATCCCAGCTACTCAGGAGGCTGAGGCAGGAAAACTGCTTGAACCTGGGAGGCGGAGGTTGTAGTGAGCCAAGATTGCGCCACTTCACTGCAGCCCGGGTGATAGTGCAAGACTCCGTCTCAAAAAAAAAACACAAAAAAAACCTGTAGAAGTCAACTGAGGTCAAGCACGGTGGCTCACGCCTGTAATCCCAACACTTTGGGAGGCCGAGGTGGGCGGATCATGAGGTCAAGAGATGGAGACCATCCTGGCCAACAGGGTGAAACCCTGTCTGTACTAAAAATACAAAAATTAGCTGGGGATGGTGGCACGTGCCTGTAGTCCCAGATACTCGGGAGGCTGAGGCAGGAGAATTGCTTGAACCCGGGAGGCAGCGGTCACGGTGAGCCGGGATCGTGCTACTGCACACCAGCCTGGCAATGGAAGGAGACTGTGTCAAAGAAAAAAAAAAGGAGTCAACTGAAAGCACTCCCCATGGCCAAAGATGGAATGATTTTTGCAACAAAATAAAGAAGCATTGAATTTTAAGTCAAAGGATAAAATAAATATCATGAATCTACACTGATTCATCAACAGTGGTAAGTCAGGATGGTAGTATGTACCCCTGATATGGAAGACCACTTCACCTCTGTGGTCTTCCTCCCCAGAACCCAGAACCCCAGTCGAATCATGAGAAAAATGTCAGACAAATCCCAATTAAGAGGTAACCTACACAATATCCTACCCGTCTACTTCAAAACTGTCAAGGCTACCAACAACAAGGAAGGTCTGTGAAATTGTCATAGCCAAAAAGAGCCTAAGGAGACATGACTATTAAACAGTTATTAATTAAATAGTCATTCCAGGATGAGATCCTGGAATAGAAAAAGGACATTAGATAAAACTAAGGAAATCTGAATAAAGTATGGACTTTATTAATAATAATGTATCAATATTAGTTCATTAATTGTAACAGATGTACCACACTAATGTGAGATCTTAATAACAGGGGAAATTAGAACTCTGCCAGGAAATATGAGAACTCTCTGTACTACTTGTCACAATTTTTCTATAAGTTGAATCTGTTCTAAAAGTAGTTTAATATAAAAAATGTGTAGTGAAATTTGACCATAGTCATAATTTCCAAAATTTCCTTTAACATTGAACTGTTGACTGCCTACCATTTTCTTTGAATATAGTATAGTGTGCGTTGACATTCAGTTGAGGCCTCTTATTTGAATATCATTCTTGTAGCATACCTATTTGGTGCTTTGTCAGTGTTGATCTCAGCATACTTTTTCCTATTACTGTTATGACTTACAGAACTTTGGGCAACCAAGCAAATGATTAGCATGGATTTTCAGGCATAAGAACAAAGTCATCCAGCACTTCTCACTCGCAAATTGTATCACAATACACTAAGAACTGATTTATGCCTTTGTACTTAACAGTGATTTTCCTCCTGCAGTAAAGTACTAGCGTGTACCATGGGTAATAAATGCTCTTCTACCTTGTATGCTGTTATTATCTTCTAAAACAAAATTTTGCCAATAGCTTTTTCTGTCTTGTCGCTGAATATTATTTGCATTTCTTTTGCAACTATTGTTCAAGCAATACCATGACATATACCTAATTTTTTTTTTTTTCTGAGACAGAGTCTCACTGTATTGCCCAGGCTGGAGTGCAATGACGTGATCCCAGCTCACTGCAACCTCCGCCTCCCAGATTCAAGTGATTCTCTTGCCTCAGCCTCCCGAGTAGCTGGGATTATAGGCGTGTACCACTACGTGGCGAATTTTTGTATTTTTAGTAGAGACGGGGTTTC
>NW_016107875.1:675120-677569 GCF_001604975.1 Cebus imitator | reverse complement strand
AGGCTGGAGTGCAATGGCGCGATCTCGGCTCACCACAACCTCTGCCTCCCAGGTTCAAGTGATTCTCCTGCCTCAGCCTCCTGAGTAGCTGGGATTGCAGGTGCCCACCACCATGCCTGGCTAATTTTTTGTATTTTTAGTAGAGATGGGGTTTTGCCTTGTTGGCCAGGCTGGTCTCAAACTCCTGACCTCAGGTGATTCTCCTGCCTCGGCCTCCCAAAGTGCTGGGATTACAGGCGTGAGCCACTGTGCCCGGCCTGCTTTATTCTTTAATTTGATTTTTCTAGTATAGTAATCTATTTTCATTGTATCTACTGAAAGTGTCAGTCTGCAACAGATTAGGAAAAATAAAACAAAAATCATTCCTTCTCACAGATTGTTTGAGAAGCACTGTTCTAAACCACTATTGTTCTAGCCTTAGTATTTCATATTCTCAGTTTCTCCCAATGAAATCATTGGTTTATTCTGAATACAATCTTGTCATCTCAGTTAAAGTGTTAGGCATGGGGCTTCTAAATTTGACTCTTTAAGAAAAAGGTAAATTACCTTTTTAAAAGATTCTCTTTTTTGGCTACCTATAGTGTGGCAATAAATCCTTGACGTCTTACAAAGTGTTTGAAAGAGCACACAAATAAACTCCCAGCTCTCAGGAAAATAGAAAATGTATTGTGTATAAGTCAACATCTTTATTCAAGAGGATTTAGTAAAATTTAATCTACAAGTTCTAGAAATAGAGAAACAAGAGCATAGCCACAGTGATGATTTACTACATTCTGATCTGTGTTGCCTAGTTGCCATCTCTTTCTTTCTTTTTCTTTCTTTCTTTTTTCTTCCTTCCTTCCTTCCTTCCTTCCTTCCTTCCCTCCTTCCTTCCTTCCTTCCTCTCTCTCTCTCTCTCTCTCTCTCTTTCTTATTTTTAGCTGGTATGTAACTACTCTTGTTCCCTCCCTCCCTTCCTTCCTTCCTTCCTTCCCTTTCCTTTTTCCTTTCTCTTTCTTTCTTTCCTTCCTTCCTTCTTTCTTTCCTTCTCTCCTTCTGTCTCTCTTCCTTTTCTCTCTGTTTCTTTCTCAGCTCCACTATAGCAAGTACCTTAAGCATTGAGAGTCAAACTTTTCTCATTATATCACATTCCTTAGTAGGTTATCACTGTCATTTTTTTTTTTTTAAATGTCTTCCCTGATGTACTCATTTTGATTATGTAAGGAGTCCCCCAAACCTTCTTTCTTTTGGAATTCTCTCTTTGATCCTTGTATTCAGAAACCTTGCTTTGGGCTTTGACAGTAAAATCCTCACATGGTATGCGTTTCCTCTCTGGAACCGGATTCTTCCAGTTGCAAGGTTTGTGTTAAATAATGCATACAAACCATTGTATGCCACTTCCTTTGGTTTATTTTTGTAATTCATGAAAGTATTGCCATTTTATTCTTTGTTTGCTGTCATAGCCTTTAATTTTTGGTTTACACTTCCTTTTTATTTTTAGAAGCTTTTGACTTCATTTTGGAAAGCAGGTTCTAATGTCTTGCCTCACTTATTATGATAGACACAGCCATGAGCTTGAATTCATTTCACTGAATTCATTATTAATTCAAATAATCTGCCTGCCTCAGCCTCCCAAACTGCTGGGATTACAGGTGTGAGCCATGGCACTGAGACCTTAAATCTCGTTTTTGAATTGTAGTAAGACTGTCCTTAACCCCTTCTTGATCCTAGATAACAGTTTCCAACACAGATGACGAAAGTGCACATAAGACTGTCCTGTCATTCATTCAGTGATGTTCATGTGCAGATATGGCTGCCTCCACATACGTGTGCTTGTTCAAAAGTTATCTGCTCCTGTTTATTGATGGAAATGCAGATATGTGTGTGTGTGTGTGTGTGTGTGTGTGTGTATAGTATATATAAAAATATAAAAATTATATATATATATATATATATATAGTATTTTTAGTAGAGATGGGATTTTGTCATGTTGGTCAGGCTGGTCTCGAACTCCTGATGTCTATATATATGTATAGCTGCATTTTTTTTTTTCTTTTGAGACAGGGGAGTCTCACTCTGTTGCCTAGTCTGGAGTGCAGTGGCATGATCTTGGCTCACTGCAACCCCTGCCTTCTGGGTTCAAGCGATTCTCCTGCCTCAGCCTCCTGAATAGCTGGGATCACAGATGCCTGCTGCCATGCCCTGCTAATTTTTGTATTTTTAGTAGAGGCAGTGTTTCACCATGTTGCCCAGGCTGGTCTCGAACTCCGTACCTCAGGTAATCCACCCACCTTGGCCTTCCAAAGTGCTGGAATTACAGGCATGAGCCACCACATCTGGCCATCTCAGGTATATTTTTAATGCCCTGCCAGAGATTTTTTTTTTTCTGAATATGTTACCTTAGAACCATTTTATTTCCTTGCTGGCTTTAGTCTGTCGTGATCAATTTCTTTTTTTTTTTTTTTTTTTT
>NW_016107875.1:668646-673760 GCF_001604975.1 Cebus imitator | reverse complement strand
GAAACTCCGTCTCAAAAAAAAAAAAAAAAAGAAATTTTTAGTTTAATTGGAAATAGACACATTAAATAAATACATATACACAAACATAATTACAAATGAAATTGTGACCCATGCTGTAAGGAATTAGTATAACTACAATTACTTTAATTTTGGGATCACGGATTGAAGACAGGCAAAGCCTTCCTTAGGGACATGACGTTTATTTATTATTATTTTCTTTATTTATTTAGAGTCAGGATCTTGCTCCAGGCTGAAGTGCAGCAACATGATTATGGCTCACTGCAGCCTCAACCTTTCAGGCTCAAGTGAACCTCCCACCTCATTTTCCTGAGTAGCTGGGACTACTGGGCCATGCATACCACCATCCCTGGCATATTTTCGTATCTTTTTGTGGAGATGAGATTTTGCCATGTTGCCCAGGCTAGTCTTGAACTCCTGAGCTCAAGTCATCTGCCCATCTTGCCCTCCCAAAGTGCTGGGATTTCAGGCGTGAGCCACAGTGCCTGGCCGGGATGTGGCTTTTATTTATTTGTTTATTTATTTTGAGATGGAGTCTCACTCTGTCACCCAGGCTGGAGTGCAGTGGTGTGATCTTGGCTCACTGCAACCTCTGCCTCCTGGGTTCAAGGGATTTTCTTACCTCAGCCTCCAAGTAGCTGGAATTACAAGTGCCCACCACCACGCCCAGATAATTTCTGTATTTTTAGTAGAGACGAGGTTTTGCCATGTTGGGCAGGCTGATCTTGATCTCCTGACCTCAGGTGATCCACCTGCCTCAGCCTTCCAAAGTGCTGGGATTACAGGTGTGAGCCACCGCGTCTGGCCTGGACATGGCTTTCAGGCTGAGACTTGAAGAAGGAGAGTTGACTGGGTCAGGTGGAGAGAAGTGCTTTCTACAAGGAATCCATATGCTGGGTGGATTTGGCTCTGTTTGTTTTTCTCTTTAGTCTGGAAGGATTTACTCATTCAAATAATATTGAGAACCTACTATGAGCCAGGCAGAGATAAAACCTTGTATGTGGAAATAATTTTGTATTAAACACTTTATTCTTTCAAAACAGGGTCTCACTGTGTCACCCAGGCTGGAGTGCAGTGATGTGATGACGGTTCACAGCCGTCTTAACCTCCCAGGTTTAAGCGATCCTCCTGCCTCAGCCTCTTAGGTAGCTGGGACTACACACATATGCCACCATGCCTTGCTAATTTTATTTATTTATTTATTTTTGTAGAGATGGAGTCTCTTTTGTTGTTTAGGCTGATCTTGAACTCCTAGCTCAAGGGATCCTCCTGCTGTGGCCTCCCAAAGTGCTGGGATTACAGGCACGAACCACCACAGCTGGCCTGTATATCTTTAATGACATAGGGAAATGGTTTTATTTATGATTCTGAGATTATTTCTGCCTCTAGAGTTTATTTCTCCTCTTTATTTCAGTAATTAAGAAAATAAGTAAAAGGACTAAAGCTAGAGGGATCAATTATAAGGGTTGGCAAAAAATAATGATTATCTTGGACTTGTTAAAAGAAAAACTTCAGTTGACTTAAATTTAAAGGAGCTTGATTGAGCAACAATTTACAAATTGGGCAGCCCCGAGAATCACAACAGATTTAGAGACTCCAGGGATGCCTCGTGGTCAGAACAAATTAATAGATTAAAAAAAAGGAAACTGACAAAAATCGGAAGTGAGGTACAGAAACAGCTGGATCGTTTACAGGTTGGCGTTTGCCTTATTTGAACACTAGCGAACACTCGGCAGTCTATGAGTGCTTGACGTATAGCTGCTGGGATTGGCCAAGACTCAGCTAGTGTTACAGGTGCACACTGCTAAGTTGGGTTTTCAATCTTGTCTGCCTGTAAAGCTAGGTTACAGTTCGTCCACAAGGACTCAAATATAAAAATACGGAGTTCTTCTCAAGCCAGATTTAGTTTGCTTTAACAGACTTATTAATAATTTTTTTCTGGGTTTCACTTTCTTCATCATTAATATGATAAGATGGACTAGGTACTGTGCAAGGCTTCACCCAGCTTCAAGTTTTTGTCAGTACTAACTTCAGTATTTGCCTATGAGAAATAATTCTGGCAGTGTTATCGCTTGAAATGTTTTGCGTGAAATATACCATAGAATTACTTCTGGGAATATATTTAAATTATACGAAGTCGTTTGCAAAATCTTATTTTAATTTAGCTGTCAGTAAATTTTGTATCATTATTTATTCCTTTTTCAATTTGCCGAATGTATTATTGTTTGGAAACCTATACTCAAAGAACACTAGACTTATTAAGTATATACTCAGGCAAGTATAATCAGTTATACAGTTAATTATGCATATAAATTTCTTTTTGAATCTGTTGCTATTTAAGCCGTGAGATTTAAAACTGTTATTTGGAACTGGAAAGCAAAATGTAGTGCCAGGCATTAGATTTTTTTCCCTCTTCTGCTCAGTTGCAGAAAATTATTAAGTACTAAAATCTCAGTCAAGTAATACAGGTATAAAATGTTATTTTTTAATAAAATCTTTTGTGTGCATGTACATATATATATATATATATTTGTTTGTTTGTTTAGACTGAGTCTTGCTCTGTTACTCAGGCTGCAGTACAGTGGCATAATCTCAGCTCACTGCAACCTCCACCAGCAATTCTCCTGTCTCAGCCTCCTAAGTAGCTGGGATTACCAGCGCGCACCACCACACCCAGTTAATTTTTGTATTTTTAGTAGCGATGGGGTTTCACCATGTTGGCCAGACTGGTCTCAAGCTCCTGACTTCAGGTGATCTGCCCACTTTGGCCTCGCAAACTGCTGGAATTACAGGTATGAGCCACTGCACCCAGCCTGCATACATATTTTTCAAAGGGATATGGAAACACTGTTAATTTTGTTACAATTTTGGCCAGAAATGACGCTTCTGGGGTGGGGCTGAGAATGCTGCAGCGTTTTGCCAATTTTAAACCTGTTTTCATTCCTTTTTTGATTTCTGGATGAAGTAGGAGCCACTTTTATTATTCTGCATAGATGGCCATCGGCCCAGCTGTTCCCTCATCAAATTAATTAATAAAGATTCCAAATGAGTCGTAATTTCATCCAAGGAGTAATTTTGGCAAGAGGATGACTTGGCTGAAGTTTCTCACTTGTTTTTCTCCAAAGAGAACATTAGTCTTAGAGTCTCGGCCACATTCTGTATGGCATCCCTGTGGACCATCGCCTGCCATTGGATGGAGTGGGGTTTCCCTACTCACTCTAAAGATGACAACACGGAGAATAAAACTTCTACTATACTCACATGTTTCAAGGGAAAAATAACCTAACAACTATGTAGGTGGGGAATGGCTTTGGGGCCTGATAAGTCAGGATTGAAATACCATTTTCATCAGTTATTTGATCTATTACTTCAGTTTCCTGTCTAAAAATGGAGTAATAATTCTGTAACCCACATGCAAGTAGACGTTGTTAAATTACCCTATGCTTATATAAGATTGAGCTCAGCCTATTGACATTTTTGGGAAAAAACAAAAAGCCAAAATCTGCATTGAGAAGTAATGAAGACCTATGACTGGAGGTTACTCAGGAAAAACTAAGAATATCACATTATACTGATGTATATTACGTTATACTGATATACTGATGTATCACACAAGCAAGCTTCTCTAAAATTCCTTTTTAAACATTTTTACTTCTCCCCACCACATCCCTCCACCACTATTTCAGTTCCTACACTCGTTTTCATATGCATTAGTTAGGGTAATGCCAAGCTACTATAGCAAAGAGTCCCAACATCCAAAATGCAGTGGTTTAAAGGAAAAAGATACTCCTCTCTGCCTGTTTCTCTCTCTCTCCCCACCCGACTCACAGCAGCTAAGATATAAACAATCCTGGCCAGCAGGGCAGCTCTGTTCTCTTCTTATTCAACAACCCAAGTTATTTCTAAAGTGTAGCTCTGCACTGATATTATCTGCATAATATCATAAAAGTATATAGATTCTAGATGGAGGGAAAGGAAAAGAGTGTGAAGGAGGCACAGCTCTGTGTCTGAAGATCCAGGCTCATAAGTGCACGTTTCACTTCTGCTTATTACCAGAAAGGGGTCCTAATCCAGACCCCAAGAGAAGGTTCTTGGATCTTGCCCAAGAAAGAATTTAGGGTGAGTCTGTAAAGTGAAAGCCAGTTTATTAAGAAAGTAAAGGAATGAAAAGAATGGCTTTTAAATAGGCAGAGCAGCTCTGAGGGCTGCTGGTTGCCCATGTTTATCGTTATTTCTTGATGATATGCTAAACAAGGGGTGGATTGTTTGTGCCTCCCCTTTGTAGACCATATAGGGTAACTTCCTGACATTGCCATGGCATTTGTAAACTGTCACGGTGCTGTGGGAGTGTAGCAGTAAGGATGACCAGAAGTCATTCTCTTCACCACCTTGGTTTTGGCCAGCTTCTTTACTGCAACCTGTTTCATCAGCAAGGTCTTTATTACGTGTATCTTGTGCTGACCTCCTGTCTCCTCCCGTGACTTAGAATGCCTAACTGTCCGGGAATGCAGTCCTGTAGGTCTCACCCTTATTTTACCCAGCCCCTATTCAAGATGGAGTTGCTCTGGTTTAGATACCTCTGACATGCTGACATTTTGATACAGGAACTAAAAAGAAATTAATTAGGCAGTTAGTGAGGGTAAGAGAGTCCTCAGTAAGGCTTCCCTTTGAACAAAAAGCAGCCCCCAAATCATTTCTTTTCTGGGAAAGAGTAGCCTGTAAAATCAAGCTGCAGACATAGATAAGCAAGCTGGAAGCTTGCATGAGTGGATGCCGGCAGCTGTGCTAACAGGAAAAGGCTACCTGGGGGCCAGGTGTGTTCAGTATGGACGCTCCATCTTCCCTTTTGCCAACCATGTGTACAGCAGAGGAACAGGCAATGGATTAAAAAGAGAGAAGCAGGCTGGTGCAGTGGCTCAAGCCTGTAATCCCAGCACTTTGGGAGGCCGAGGCGGGTGGATCACGAGGTCAAGAGATCGAGACCACCCTGGTCAACATGGTGAAACCCCATCTCTACTAAAAATACAAAAAATTAGCTGGGCATGGTGGTGCGTGCCTGTAATCCCAGCTACTCAGGAGGCTGAGGCAGGAGAATT
>NW_016107875.1:662333-667886 GCF_001604975.1 Cebus imitator | reverse complement strand
CCCCCCACCACGCCCAGCTAATCTCTATTTTTAGTAGAGATGGGGTTTTGCCTTCCAGTAATCCATCCACCTCAGCCTGCCGAAGTGCTGGGATTATAGGTATGAGCCACCTTGCCCGGCCTGGGAGAGTGCCTCTGCAATGAGGGTCTTATGACCTGCTTCAGAGGAAGGTATGGCCTGCTTCAGGAAGAAGGGTGGGAGAAGATCAGAGAGCACTTTCTGCTTCCACGATTTTCTCAAATGCCAAGGTGCCATATTTTGTGGCAGTATGTTGTGAACCCCATCAAGGAGTCCTGCATTGGACAGAAATGGCTAGGCCTTTGTACCATTACCTTGCTCAGTCTTGGGCTAGGGGTTACCCAGAGATGAGAATGACTTCAGTTTGAAAGTTGTCAGCTTATTATACTTCTCACTGTCCAACAGTGAGTCCTCTCTTGAAGAAGGATCTGAATGGGGCATACACAATAATGTATGCCACATTATTGCTTTAGGCCACCCAGTCTTCTGGTTGTTTGTTATGTAGCAAAAGCTAATTCATTCATATAACTGCAAGGGAGGTTGGGAATTAAGCTAGGCACCCTTTAAGAAAGTGCTTGGATATAGGAATGTGTGCAGGTGATTCCAAGCCTCTCTTGCAGCCAGCGACAAGCCTCTCAATCAGAGCACATGCCCTCGATTTTGAAATGAAAATAATGATGCAAAGAAGGAGCCCAGCAGAATCCTGTCTGGTAGCTGTTTGGAGGCACAGGAGCAGTGTCTTCAGCAGCAAGGTCCAGGCTCCAGTGTCAGTGGGTGGGGATGCAAGCTGGCTGTGATCAGTGACGGCATCAGCGGTATCTTCCCTGCACAAATTTGAAATTAGTGCCTGTGGTTCATGGCTTTCCAAAGATTCCATCAGTTGCCCAATATCTTTCCAACAGATTTCCTCTCCTGCTTAAATCAGCCCAAGTAGTTGTCTGCTGCTTGTGACTGAGAGCCTTACTGAAATAGAATACATGACTTTAATTTCAGCCCACACAAGTGGGGAGCAGGAAACATTCCCTTCCACTTTGGGTAAATTCTTACATCTGGAGATGCTGTGGAAAGAAGAATGAGCTTACATGAGAATCTGATGAAAAGCATTTTCCTCCTTCAAGTCAAATTACTTGAATTTGACGTCTTTTGCCATTCACTTGTAATATGACTTTGAGCAATTCTCAGTTTCTGAAAGTCTCTAAAATATCTCTTACAATACATGCACCTGGGAGTTGTTGTGGGGTATAAATGTGATAGCACATGTGAAAGTCACCTTTAAATTGTTACATACTTAACAAGTGTAAGTTATGTTTAAATAGAGAAAAAACTACCAAGCTCTTGCTACAAACCTGATACACTAATTTCCCCCTTGGGACAGGGTGGATAGTAATTAAAGTCAGTTTATGAGCTTGTACACATTCTTCACATAATTTGAGCTTGTTCCAACTTGTTTGTATAATTAATTGGTGGCATTTTCTGTGCCAAATGTACCTTTGTAATCTTCTTGCTGTATAAGTAGTAGGAGTCACACATCTCAATAACTCATAAGTATTTTTAAAATTTTATGAAAAAATAAATTTTGTTGTGTGGGGTCCAAAATAAAAGTAAATAAATGTAATGCGGGTGAAAAGTATAGCTTTCATGTTCATTTGTGCAGTCCGCGATTGATCTTTGCATTTTTCCATTCTTAGTTTGGAGTTTCAGGACTTGGTTAGATAACTTGGATAGGGGGTGGGGAAGCAGTTCAGGAGACAGTAGGCTTAAGAGTATTTCTGTAATTCTTCTTGCGATTCTTTGCAAAACATTGTTTGGCTTGCGTATGACATATATTTATTACAGAGAAATTAGAAAATATAAATACTTTTGAGTGCCATTATTACTACTTAGGTATTTAGTTATCTGTTGTTTAGTTGCTTATTTTGTGTATAATTTCTTATTGTGTGATATGGTTTGGATCTGTGTCCCTGCCCAAATCTCATGTCAAATTGTAATCCTGGAGTGTTGGGGGTGGGGACTGGTAGGAAGTGTTTGGATCACGGGGGTGGATTTTTCCCTTAGTACTGTGTTGTCATAGTGAGTGAGCGAGTTCTCGTGAGATCTGGTTGTTTAAAAGTGTGTGATTCCTCTCCTCTCTCTTCCTGCTGCTCCAGGACTGTAAGACGAGCCTGCTTTCCCTTGGTTTTGGACTGTGATTGAAGGTTTCCTGAGGCCGCCCCAGAAGCAGAAGCCGGCTATGCTTCCTGTACAGCCTGCAGAATTGTGAGCCAATTGAACCTCTTTTCTTTACAAATTATCTATCCAGTCTCAGGTACTTATTTTTTTCTTTCTTTCTTCTTTTTTATGAGACAGTCTTGCTCTGCTGCCTAGGCTCGAGTGCAGAGGTGCAGTCTTGGCTACTTCAACCTCCACTTCTTAGGTTCAAGCAATTCTCCTGCCTCAGCCTCCCGAGTAGCCGAGTCTACAGGCATGCGCCACCATGCCTGGCTAATTTTTGTATTTTTTGTAGAGATGGGGTTTTGCCTGTTGGTCAGGCTGGTCTGGAACTCCTGACCTCAAGTGATCCGCCTGCCTCAACCTCAGGTATTTCTTTATAGCAGTGTGAGAATTGACTAAAACACTGTGTAACATACCACCACAAACTTAGTGGTGTAAAACATTTTGTGATGTGTACAGATTCTGTGAGTCAGGAATTCAGGTAGGAAATTGTGAAATGGTTTGTCTCTGCTTCAAGACATTGAGGGCCTCAGCTGGGAAAAGACTTGCTGGTGACTCACTAGCTGGGGATTGAGGTCATCCGGTAGCATCCTCACTCAAATGTCTGCTAACCAGGCTGGGATAACCTGAAGGCTGGTCTCAGCTGGGTTGGTTAACTGGAATCTGGACCATCTACATTTAGCCTCTCAATGTGATTTGAACTTCTCACAGTATGATGACTTGGTTCTGAGAATAGTGTTACTTCCGTTTTGCTCTATCAGTCAAAGTGTTTATAAGCTTGCCCAGATGCAAGGGGAGGGGGATAGACATAGACCTCACCATGCAAGGGGAGAAATATCAAGGAATCTGGGGACTGACTTTAAAACACATATCTTGCAAGGCTTTTTTGTATGGCCTGCAAAATATACCCACACACACATACATATGCATTGAAGTGCATTTTAAAAACAAAAATATCATGCATTCTGTGTTAAGTACAATCTTATGTAAGAAGGAAAGAAAAATTTTATTGAGATGACTGTTGTCTTTCAAGAATATTTAAATTCCAAGAAGTTCTATACAATGATCTTAAGATGATCATCCATTGAAGCACATTTTAGAGTTTCTTAAAGATTAATTCAGTCAAAAAATAAATTTTTGGAAGGACACTGTCCATTGAGAGTTGCAGAATACAGGTCTGAACAGTGATAACTTTTCTAATTTCTAATGCATTGAGTTCAACATTTTATTTGAAGACTTTTAAACGGAGCCATAATGCTAAAAAAAAAAAAAAAAAAAAAAAAGCTAAATAAGGTGTTGTTCAATCTCAGATATGTCTTAAGAGAATGTGAGTTCCACATAGCAAAATCATAGTTTGAGGTTTTGTTGTGGTCATAGAGGCTGTCGAGAGGGTCCCTCAGACACAGCCATGCACAAAATCCAAATATCTATTATTACAGGCACCTGCCACCACACTTGGCTAATTTTTGTATTTTTAGTAGAGACGGGTTTCCCCATGTTGGCCAGGCTGGTCTTGAACTCCTGACCTCAAGAGATCTGCCTGCCTCAGTCTCCGAAAGTACTGGGATGACAGGCATGAGCCATGGCACCCGGCACACATGTACATTCTTAGTATGAAGAATACTAAAAATGTACCTACTAAAAATGTACGTATACATGTTTAGTATGTATAGTAAATTAGTATGTATACTAAACATGTATATGTACATTTTTAGTATTTCCCCTTTCTTTGAGCTGTTGGTTACATACTACACTGGCTACTGGACCAGGCTTTAAACATTTTCTCTCTATGAATCTTGATGATAATTACATACGTATATGGTTAGAACTTCCTCGTCTTTGAGATAACTACATAGTATTTCATTTGTGGCTGTACTCAAATTTATTATTTTTGTTTTTTGAGACAGGGTTTCAATCTGTCACCCAGACTGGAGTGCAATGGCACGATCCTGGTTCACTGCAACCTCCACCACCCAGGTTCAAGTGATTCTCCTACCTCAGCCTTCCGAGTAGCTGGCATTGCAGGCGCCTGCCACCATGCCTGGCTAATTTTTGTATTTTTAGTAGAGATGGGCTTTCACCATATTGCCCAGGGTAGTCTTGAACTCCTGACCTCAGGCGATCCACCCGCCTCGGCCTCCCAAAGTATTGGGATTACAGGCATGAGCCACTGCACCTCGCCTGTATTCAAATTTATTTGGCCAGTCATCTTATTGATAATATTGGCATTTCCAGTATTTTTTTAAAGTCAAGTTTATTGAGGTATACAGGTAGTAAAGTTCACCCTTCTACGTGAACAGCTCCATGCGTTTTGGTACGCATGTATAGTCATGTGACGACAGTCAAGATGCAGGACATTTCCGTCACTCCAGAAATCTCCCTAGCACCTGTGTAGACAGACCCCCTTCACTCATCCCTAGCCCCTGGCAAACAGCATGAATCGCGCTTCCTCTCCACTACCCTGAGTATCCTATGTGTCAGCTTTCTGTTCCTATAATTTGCCTTTTTCAAATAGAATCATACAGGATGTAGCCTTTTGAGTCTGGTTTCTTTCACTGAGCACAGTGGATTTGAGATTTGTCCATGTTGTGGTGTGTACCAGTGTTTGGCTGTTTTTTATGACTCTATTATTGCACAGATTCCATCACACCACAGTTTATCTATCCATTTGACAATTGTAAGACATTAGGCTATTCCCACTTATGAAGGATTATACATAAATCTGTTATTATTGAGTACTGGCTTTTGTGTGGACATAAGTTTCATTTCTCTTGGGTAAACAAAATTTTTGTTTCTAAGAGTGGGATTGCTGGGTAGTATGGTAAGTGTATGTTCAATTTGATAAGCAATTGCCAAACTATTTTCCAAAGTGGCTATACTCCTTTGTTTCTCTACCAGCAATATACACATGCTTGCATATATTGCATTTGGTTTTATCAGTTGGTTTTATTTTAGCAATTCTGATTAAGCTTGCATAGTTTTGTCTACTATAATCAATGCTACAATAAATATCTTTACACATAAGTCCTTTGTAATTAGGTGTTAGTGTATTGGTAAGACACTTAGAATTGATGGGTCAAAGGGTGGGAAACATTGATTAGATGTTGCCAAACAGCCTTCTGAGAAGGTGGTGCCAATTTACCCGCTTACCAAGTAGTTACAGTACTGCCAGTTTCCCCACATCCTCACCAATGCAGTGTGTTTCTTAATTTTAGCGCTCGTTTTATTTTATTTTTTTTATTTTTTATTTTTTTTGAGACGGAGTTTCACTCATGTTACCCAGGCTGGAGTGCAATGGCGCAATCTCGGCTCACCGCAACCTCC
>NW_016107875.1:652911-662288 GCF_001604975.1 Cebus imitator | reverse complement strand
GCCTCAGCCTCCTGAGTAGCTGGGATTACAGGCATGCACCACCATGCCCAGCTAATTTTTTTGTATTTTTAGTAGAGACGGGGTTTCACCATGTTGACCAGGATGGTCTCGATCTCTTGACCTCGTGATCCACCCGCCTCGGCCTCCCAAAGTGCTGGGATTACAGGCTTGAGCCACCGCGCCCGGCCTAGCGCTCGTTTTAAAGTGAAGCTTTACTTTAGAAGTATTGCTATGTAAGTGTCTGCCTCTTAGGGTTGTCAGTGAGGACTCAGTGCAAAGCGTTTAGGGCAGGGCCTGCTGCACAGCAAGTGGCAACAGATGTCAGTTACTGCGTGATCACCTCTCCTAACAGCTCCACCACACGGTTATTTGCCCCCTCTCTCTGTGTTTCTCATCAGTATATCCAGGAGTGATTTTCTCTGAAGAGCTCAAATGTTCTACCTGTGGAATTTAGTTAATCCCCATAATCTCTTTAAATGCTGGCCAGGAATTCAGGCACTGCGGCTTTATTTTGCTTTTGTTTTTTAATCAGTATACTTTATTTTTTTTAGAGCAGCTTTACGCTCACAGTAAAGTTGTGCAAAAGTACACGGAATCCCTGGGTATGCCCATCCCCCCAACACACACACACACACACACACACACACACACACACACACACACACACGCTCCTCTACTATCAATCCCTTCACCACAGTGGTACATTTGTTACAACTGATGAACTTACATGAACACATCATTATGACCCAGAGTCCGGAGTCCATAGTTTACCTTAGGGTTCATTTCTGGCGTTGCACATTCCTTGGGTTTTCAAAAATGTATAATGGCATGTATCTACTATGATAGTATCATGCGGAATAGTTTCATTGCCCTAAAAATCCTTGGCGCTCTGCCCAGTTCATTCCTTTCTCCCTCCTATCCCCTGAAAATCACTAATCTTTTCACTGTCTTCATAGTTTTGCCTTTTCCAGAAGGTCATGTAGTTGGACTCATACAGTATATTGCCTTTTCAAATTGGCTTCTTTCACTTAGTAGTATGCATTTAAGTTTCCTCCATGCTGTTTCATGGCTTGATAGCTCATCTCTTTCTAGCGCTGGATAATATTCCATTGTCTGGATGTATCACTGTTTATCCACCCACTTACTGAAAAACATCTTGGTTGGGTCCAAGTTTTGGCAATTATGAATAAAGTTACTATGAACATCTTTGTGTATGTTTTTGTGTAAACATAAGTTTTCAATTCATTTGGGTTAATACTAAGGAATGTAATTGCTGGATCATATGATAAGAGTATGTTTACTTTTGTAAGAGCCTGCCAAACTGCTTTCCAAAGTGGCTGTACTAGTTTGTATTCTCATCAGCAATGAATGGGAGTTCCTGTTGCTCCACAATCTTGACAGCACTTGGTGTTGTCAGTGTTTTGGATTTTCGCCACTGTGATAGGTATATAGTGGTATTTCATTGTTTTAATTTGCAGTTCCCTAATGACATAGGATGTTGAACATCTTTTCATATGTTTACTTGGCATCTATATATCTTATTTGGTGGGGTATCTGTTCAGGTTTTTTGCTCATTTTTAAATCAGATTTTTTATTTTCTTATTTTTGAGTTTTAAGAGTGCTCTGTATATTTTGGATAACAGTCCTTTGCCAGGTATGCTTTCTGCAAACACTTTCTCCCAGTCTATGGCTTGTCTTCTTGTTCTCTTGGCTTTTTTTTTTTTTTTTCTGTTGTCCAGGCTGGAGTTCAGTGGCACAACTTTTTTTTTTTTTTTTTTTTTTCCTCCTTCAACCTCTTCCTTTTTTATATAATGCTGCCTCTTCTACTTCATTATTTTTCACATCAAGCTCCATTTTGGGAGGGCTGCTTTCTTGGTGCACACACTCTGGGCATAGGCTGGTGCTCTGAGGTTCAGATAAGTATTTTTAATAATCCTTGCAGACATTTTTTTTTGAGACAGAGTCTTGCTCTGGTGCCCACCCTGGACTGCAGTGGCACAATCTTGGCTCACTACAGCCTCTGCTTTCCGGGTTCAAGTGATTCTTGTGCCTCAGCCTCCTGAGTAGCTGGGATTACCGGCACCTGCCATGATGCCCAGCTAATTTTTTGTATTTTTGTAAAGATTAAGTTTCACCATGTTGACCAGGCTGGTCTCGAACACCTGACCTGAGGTGATCTGCCCACCTCAGCCTCCCAAAATGCTGGGATTACAGGTGTAAGCCACCACTCCCAGCCCTTGTAGACATTCTTAACTTAAGGCTTTGAAAGACAAGAGGAAGGTTAGTTAAAAGCTCTGACTCTATACGATGGAATGAATTATGTACAGTTATAGCTTAGGTATAACTCTGTACTGTGTATAGAGATAATAATTTTCAGGCATAATTAATTGTGACTCTTTTTCAAAAAAATTTTTTTATTCTTATTTATTTATTTTTGTAGAGATGGGGTCTGACCATGTGGCCCTGGCTGGTCTTGAAGTCCTGGGCTCAAGGGATCCTCCCACCTCAGCCTCTCGAAGTGCTGGGATTATAGGCATGAGCCATCAGCTCAAATAATCTCCAGCTTAAATAATATGTTTTTGATCATCTATTTTCTACTGACTCCAATAAAATATAAGTGCTAGGATAATACGGACTTTGCTTTGTTCACCAATGCAAGCCCCAAACAGTGTCTGGCACGTAGTAGGCTGTCTATTCACCTATGATGAAGAACTTGAATGCATTTATGAATAAATTACTCTAGGATCCTGTATCCTTCAGATACTGGTGAGACCCTATGGCAGCTGTGGCTACGGGAAGTATCTGCCTTGGTTCTGGGCTATTCTCTTCTCTGCTTGTCTGCTTGCCTATGTATCCTGTGCCAAGTGACGACTGCATTACTTTCTACTGTTGGAAATGGGAACCCTAATTGCAAGGAATCATTGGTTCCCCTGTCTAAAATTGCTCAGAGTGCAGATTTGAAGTGCAGAGTATCCAAGAACTGTACTTTTATGGCTCTGATTATAATATATGTGACTCTAATTCTGCAAAATCCTTGCCATAGCTGCCAGGAAACGCTCCTGAAAGCTGCCATCAAGTGCCTTCTGCAAGCACTGCGGCTGCTGGAAGAGTTTCAGGAGGAAGAGAACAACTTCAAATTTTGGGCTACCTGGAAGATTCTCCATCTTCCTCCCTCTACTCAGGAGACTTCTCCATTGTCACCTTGGCTACTATAACTAGCTGAGTGAAAATAAAGACATTGCCCTGCTGGGGTTGCTATGTATCCAGGCCAGGTGTGTACTTGGCATATTAGGTGGTCACATAGTAGAAGAGAGTACATTCTAATAGATTGATTAAGTCTCATTATTTCAGGTCAATAATTAGGAAATGTGTATCTAAAATTACATTATACCAAAGAAGATACGCAAGTGGTCAATAAACACATGAAAAGATGCTCACCATCACTAATCATTAGGGAAATGCAAATCAAACCCACAGTGAGATACCACTTCACACCCATTAGAATGGCTGTTATTAAAAAAAGAAAAAAAACAGCGTTTCCAAGGATGTGGGGAAATTGAAACCCTTGTGTGTTACTGGTGTGAATGTAAAACAGTACAGTCACTGTGGAAAACAGTATGACAGTTCCTAAGAAAATTAAACATAGAATTATATGATCTAGGAATTCCATGTCTGGGCATATATGTTAAAAAAAAAAAAGAGAGATACAAACAGATATATGGTTTTTTTTCTTTTTTTTAACTATTATGTGTGTATGTATGGATGTATAGATATATGTATTTTGAGACAGGGTCTCACACTGTCACTCAGGCTGGAGTGCAATGGCACAATCACAACTCACTGCAGGCTTGATTTCATGGGCTCAAGTGACCCTCCCACCTCAGCACCCACCCCCAACCCTGAGTAGCTGAGACTACAGGTGCACACCTCTATGCACAGCTAATTTTTGCATTTTGTGTAGAGATAGGGTTTTGCCACGTTGCCTAGGCTGATCTTGAACTCCTGGGCTCAAGTGATCCATCCACATTGGCCTCTGAAAGTGCTGGGATTACAGGCATGAGCCACTGTGTCCAGCTTAACTTTTATTTTAGGTTCAGGGGGTTACATGCGCAGATTTGTTATGTGGGTAAATTGCCTATCCCTGAGGTTTGGTGTAGGAATGATTCTGTCACCCAAGTAGTGTGCATAGTATCCAATAGGTAGTTTTTCAATCTCCTACTGTGCCCTCCTCCACAAGTAATGTTGTATTGGACCGAGCGTGATGGGGATGAAAAGGTTTCGGACATTCCGAGGTCCAGGGGATTCTGTGATTCACCTCCTGGGTGGAGACGAGGGTGGGGGTCTCCGGACATTCCAAGGGCCAGGGGACTTTTGTCATTCTGTTTGTTACTTCAGTGGTTTACAGAAGTCAAGATAAGCATTTGTTTACACACAGATCTTAGTTATCCTGGGCTGCTTATTTTAGTTATTACTAAATAACTAAAGCAAAGGCTAGCAATTCTGGCACAATATCACAGTAATACCCAGTATCTGTTGTTCCATCTTTATGTCCATGTGCGCTCAATGTTTAGGTCTCACTTATAAGTGAGAACATACGGTATTTGGTTTTCTGTTCCTGCATCAGTTCACTTAGGATAATGGCCTCTAGCTGCGTCCATGTTGCTGCAAAGGACATTACTTCATTCTTTTTTATGGGTGCATAGTGTTTCATGGTATATATGTACCACATTTTCCTCATCTGATCCACCACAAACAGATATTTGTGTACCAATATTCATGGTAGCATTATTCACAGTAGCAAAAATATGTAATCAACCCAAATGTCCATGAATGAACAAGAAGAATGAATAAATCAAATGGGATGTATACATGCAAAGGAATATTATTCAGCCTTAAGGAATACAATTCTGAAATATGCTACGACCTGGATGAACCCTAAAGATACTATGCTAAGTGAAATAAGATAGTTATAAAGGACAAATACTGTATGATTCTACCTATATAAGGCACCTAGAATAATCAGATGTCTTTCTTCACAGGTACAGAAAGTAGAACAGTGGTTTAGGTGCTGGGGGCAAGGGCAATGAGGAGGAATACCTGCGTACAGAGTTTCAATATGGGTTGATGAAAAAGTTTTGGAGGTGGACAGTAGTAAGGGCTGTACAATGGTATGAATGCACTTAATGCCACTGAACAGCAGGCTTTAAATGGCTAAAGTGGTAAATTTTATGTACATTTCACTAAAATAAAACACCTCTAAAATTACATTATATACATTTGGATCTGACTAATCTATCTCCTTTTAACAATGTACATGAAAAGAAGTAACAATAGCAGTAAATGCTTAGACTTAATTCTTCCTAAGTGCTTTGTATATATTCATTTAATCCTTCCAACACCAATAATGAGTCAGCTTCTGTTATGTTCCCCAAACTTATAGCTAAGGAGACAGAGAAAGATCAGGTGACTTGCCAAGGATCACACAGCTGATAAGTCGTGAAGCCAACTCAAACCCAGGCCGCATAGCGAGACTGTCCCTGTGTCCACTGCGGCATGCTGCCTCTCTGATCCTGTAATGCACAAACATGAGTGCAAGTGGGGCAGCTCACTGAATGTGATCTGCTGTTCTGCTGCACTGCAGCTCATTCATGTCTGGAGTTGACAAGCTCTGACTTGGAGGCCTGCAGCCTCTGAGCAGCGAGCAGTATTCTAAACTCTCTCCAGGACTGGGCTTGCAGATTGTTAAACACTGATGTGCACTTCACATGGGACTCCTCTGGGATATGGGTAATTTAAATTATGACATGAGCATTTCATTTTGTATTGGCTGGTACACAGTAAATGGAGCAAGTGGGAGCCAGCTGATTTCCAGAGAGACAGAAAACTTGAAAATCACAACTGAGAGTCATTTATGCCTTCCACTCCACAGAATTCTCTCAGTGAAGTACAGAAATCAGACTGACATGCGATGTCCAGCCCCTCCGTCCCTGGAGGATGCAGCACTCCAGAAAGGCAATCAGGGATAAGGAGGAGGGGCCCGGATCTGCCCTGGAAATTAGGCATGAGGAGTCATGGTCCCTGCTGTGCTTTGCCATGATTTCAGGATCTCTCATTCCAGTCAACTGAGAGGAGGAGAACTGGATCCAATCATCACACGCAGTTACCTCATCCTATCGAGCCATTATCTGTGAAACTTCATTTTTTGTTGTTGCTGTTGTGAAAATACTAAGGGCTGACATGGAGAGCTGACTAATGCCAGGCATGTTGTACTAAACGCTTATGCATCTTACATCATTTCCACCCCACCACAGCCATCTGAGGGAGGGATGGTTCTCACCTTCATTTTACAGGCTGGGAGGCCCAGAAAGGTTAAAAAACTTCCCAAGTTCACACACACAGACAGAGCCAGGATTCAACTCTGAGTCTTTTTGAATCTGTTGCCCATACTCCTAACTGCCAAGTTATGCTTTTTGGTATAAAAGAAGAATGTATTTACATTAATTCTCTGATAGATGGAGAGAAAAAGAGGTAGGATTCTTTAAGGTTGAAAAGGCTGTTTTGTAGGTCAGAACAGTAAACCACCGGCAGCTTCAGAGGTCAGTTTAATCATTTGTAACTGAGAAACTGATGAATTTTCTCTTTCATAGCCTGAAGAGGGTAATGGAACTAATACACATGAAATTCAAAATTGCTGTTAAGTTTTGTCATCATCCTGAAAACAAAAGTGTCCCTTGACAGCTGGGTTGGATCCCTGGGGTCACCCTTCTCTGTATAGTCTTGATAGGAAAGCAAGTCCCCAGGGTAGGGCAGGGCTACTGAGGAGACCTCAGGCCTCCGTCCAGCATATATGAACAAAAAAAACCATGCTCTTGATACTGCTTTTTTGGGGAGGTGATAGGACCAGTGTATCCTGGAATGCTTCAGGTTTGTCAGTGTCTCTCCTCTCCAAACAGCAAGTCTTTGCATTATCTGATGTCTGAAAAGTTGCCTCTGTATATCTCTTTACTTCATTATCCTATAGTGTCAATTATATTGTTAAGACACGTATTCTATGTGTGTCCGTGCATGTGTGTACATACATAGTCATGTACCACATAATGACATCTTGGTCAATGGCAGACCACGTATTGGTCCCATAAGATTATAATACCGTGTTTCTACTGTACCTTTTCTATGTTTAGATACGCGAATACTTACCATTGTGTTTCAATTGCCTACAGTATTCAGTACAGTAACATGCTGTTTGGGTTTGTAGCTTTGAACGTAGCATTAGGCCATACCGCATAGCTTAGGTGTAGAAGTTGTACCCTCTAGGTTTGTATAGGTACACTCTAATGTTTCCACAATGAAGAAATCATTAGCCAGGCATGGTGGCATGTAATCCCAGCTACTCAAGAGGCTGATGTGGAGGATTGCTTGAGCCTGGGAGGTTGAGGTTGCAGTGAGTCATGGTCGCATCACTGCACCCCAGTCTGGGTGACAGAGCAAGACCTCATCTCAAAACCAAAAAGAAGAAATCACCTAATGGCATATTTCTCAGAACGTATCCCTATTGTTAAGTAATGAACGTATATCTATTTATTGTTAACTAAAAAAAATTCTGTTGCTTTCAAAGCAGAGCATTTCTATCTTCCTTCTCATTTTTACAAAAACAGGTTAAAGTAAGTTTTTATAATACATTAAAAGATTAAAGTTTTTTCACAGGTGGAATGGAAAGTAAAATTTTTTTTTAATTTTAAAAAGATTAAAGTTTTTAAAGGAAGGAAAAATGTTTTATATTGATCTATCAAATGGAAAAAGGAAGGAAATTCCCTTTTAAAAAAATTTTTTTTTAAAGACGGGGTTTCACCATATTGGTCAGGCTGGTCTCGAACTTCTGACCTTAGGTGATCCGCCCGCCTCAGCCTCCTAAAGTGCTGGGATTATAGGTGTGAGCCACTGCGCCCAGCAAAGGAAGGAAATTCTGACACATACTACAACATGGGCAAAGCTTGAGGACATTGTGCTAAGTGAAATAAGCCAATCACAGAAGGACAAACACTGTGTTATTTCCCGTATATGAGTAGTCAAACCTACAGAAAGTAGAGTGCTGAATGTCAGGGCCTAGGGGTTGTGAAAAGAGTGAGAAATGAAGGGTTTTTATTTGGTCAGGCATGGCGGCTCATGTCTGTAATCCCAGCACTTTGGGAGGCTGAGGCAGCAGGATCACTGGAGCCCAGGAGTTCAAGATCAGCCAGGGCAACATAATGAAAACCTGTCTCTAAGATAAATAAATAGGAAAAAAAATATTAAAAAGAGTTCTTGTTCAATGAGTACAGAGTTTGAGTTTTGCAAAATTGAGTTTTGCAAGATGAAAAGGTCCTGGAGATTGGTTGTACAGCAATATAAATATACTTAACACTACTGAGTAGTATACTTAAAAGTGGTAAAGATGGTAAATTTTATGTTATGAGTATTTTACCACAATTTAAAAAATTTAAATGAAAAGAAGTACAGCTTTCCCAAGATTTCTTATTATATGGGAAGAGATGTAGATGGTCTATGAAAATAATTTTAGAATTCCAAAACCAAAGTGAAGACCTTCTAAGATAGAGATTTATTCCTCTTTTTAAACAATTAATCTTTGAAAATAAGGGCTTTTTTTTGTTTTTTTGTTTTTTGCTGGAATCCCACTCTGTCGCCCAGGCTGTAGTACAATGGCACGATCTTGGCTCACTGTAACCTCTGCCTCCTGGGTACAAGCAGCTCTCCTGTCTCAGCCTCCTAAATAGCTGGGACCCAGTCACACCACCCTGCCCAGCTAATCTTTTGTGTTTTTAATAGAGATGGGTTTTCACCATGTTGGTCAGGCTGGTCTCGAACTCCTAACCTCATGATCTGCCCACCTTGGCCTCCCAAAGTTCTGGGATTTCAGACGTGAGCCATGGCACCTGGCCAAAGGGACTCTTTAAATAGAAAAAGCTAATTGATACTTTTTCTTTCTTTTAATGTCAGAAATATGACAATTTACCCATAAACATTTATAGGATTTTAATGCCTTACTTGTAAGCTCCTTCCAGAACAAATAAATATGTAGCTTTAAAAATATACTGACAGGAGGCCGGGCGCGGTGGCTCACGCCTGTAATCCCAGCGCTTTGGGAGGCTGAGGCGGGTGGATCACGAGGTCAAGAGATCGAGACCATCCTGGTCAACATAGTGAAACCCCGTCTCTACTAAAAATACAAAAACATTAGCTGGGCATGGTGGCGTGTGCCTGTAGTCCCAGATACTCAGGAGGCTGAGGCAGGAGAATTGCCTGAACCCAGGAGGCGGAGGCTGCGGTGAGCTGAGATCGCGCCATTGCACTCCAGCCTGGGTAACAAGAGCGAAACTCCG
>NW_016107875.1:641943-652837 GCF_001604975.1 Cebus imitator | reverse complement strand
ATATATATATATATGTATATATATATACTGACAGGAATTCCTAGGCAAGTCCTAGTTCTGGGCTGAGCTTAGAGCCAGTGCACTAGGGCAGCATGTGACCTAGGGAGACACCAGCTGGGGTGGCTGAGGAAGTGATTGTGCCACCCCTCTTTTAACCCCAGGCGGTACAGTTTGCAACAAAGAAAGTGACTCCTTCCTTCTGCTTGAGAGGAGAGAGAAGAATAAAGAGAACTTTGTCTTGTCTCTTGGATACCAGCTCAGCTATAATAGAATAGGGCACTGGGCAGAGTTGTGAGACCCCCATTCCAGGCCTTACCTCCCAGATAGTTTCTGTACATACCCTGGGCCAGAAGGGAACTCACTGCCTTGAAGGGAAAGACCCAGTCCTGGCAGCATTCTGTACCTATTGACCAAAGAGCCCCTGGGCACTGAATAACCAACTGAAATACCCAGGAACTAGTCCCTGGGCCTTGAGTGAGCCTGTGAGATGTGCTGGCTTCAGGTGAGACTCAGCACGTTCCCAGCTGTCATAGCTATGAGGAAAGACTCCTTCTGCTTGAGAAAAGCAGAGGGAAAAGTAAAGCGGACTTTGTCTTGCACCTTAGGTACCAGCTTGGCCAAAAGAGGGTAGAGCAACAAGTAGGTTCTTGGGGTCCCCGAGTCCTGGCCTAGGCTCTTGGACAGCATTTCTGGACCTTCCCTGGCTCACAGGGGGACCCATTGCTCTGCAGGGTGAGTCCCTTTTCTGCCAGCATTCACCACAAGCTGACTGAAGAGCCCTTGGACTTTTAAGTGAACATTGATGGTGGCCTGGCAGAACTTTCCAAGGGCTAGTGGTGATGATGGCCACTGGAAGAGGCTCCTTTGCCTGTGGAAACAGGAGGGAAGAGCAGGAAGAATTGGTCTTGCGGTTTGAGGGCCAGCTTAGCCACTAATGGAACATCAGATAGATTTTGAAGGTTTTTGACTCTAATCCGTGGTAACATCTCTGGACCTGCCTGGAGCCAGGAGGAAGTCCTGCCCTAAAGGGAAGGACACAAACTTGACTGGCTTCCCCACCTGCTGACTATAGATCCCTAGGGCCTTAAGCAAACATAGGCAATAGATAGGTCGTGGTTACAGTGAACCTTGGGTGAGATCCAGTGCTAAACTGGCTTCAGGTCTGATCCAGTGCAGTCCCAGTGGTGGTGGCCACAGTGGTACTTGTGTCACCCCACTCAGCTGTCAGGTCCAGGCAGCTCAGCACAGAAAAAGAGACTCCATTTGTTTGGGAGGAAGTAAGAGAACAAAAACCTCTGCCTAGTAATCCAGAGATTTCTTCCAGGTCTTATCCAAGACCACCAGCATAGTACCTTTATGAGTCTGTGAGAACCATAGCATTATTGGGCTGGGGCCTAAGTCTTTTGAATACCCGGAAAGCCTTTCCAAGAAAGACAGGCACAAACAAGACTGTGAAGACTATAATAAATACCTAACTCTTTAATGCCCAGATACCAAAGAACATCCACAAGCATCAAGACCATCCAGTAAAATATGACCTCGCCAAACAAACTAAGTAAGACACCAGGGACCAGTCCTGGAGAAACAGAGATATGTGATGTTTCAGACAGAGAATTCAAAATAGCTGTTTTGAGGAAATTCAAAGAAATTCAAGATAACACAGGGAAGGAATTCAGAATTCTATCAGATAAACTTAACAAAGAGATTGAAATAATAAAAAAAGAATCAAGCAAAAATTCTAGAGTTGAAAAATGCAGCTGACACATTGAAGAATGTATCAGTCCCTAAATAGCAGAACTGATCAAGCGGAAGAATGAATTGTTCCAGGTATGGTGGCTCATGCCTGGAATCCTGGCACTTTGGGAGGCCTGGAGCTCAGGAGTTTGAGATCAGCCTGGGGAACACAGCAAGACTCCATCCCTATATATATGGATATATATATATATATATATATGTATATGGATATATAGACACACACACACACACACACAAATATATATACACACTATATATATATATATATATATACACACACACACACACATATTTCATATATATACATATTGAAATCTTGTAGGCATGCTTCATTATTTTTTATTCTTTTGTCTCTTCCTGACCGCATTTTCAAATAGCTTGTCTTCAAGTTCACTAATTCCAAAGGCCCAATATCGCTGATAAAAATTTTGATGCAAAAATGCTAGCAAGCCAAATTCAACAACACATTAAAAAGATCATTCATCATGGCCAAGTGGCATTTATCCAGGGATGCAAGGATGTTTCAGCATATGCAAATCAATCAATGTGATACATCATATCAGCAGAATGAAGGACATAAATCATGTGATCCTTTCAAGTGATGCTGAAAAAACATGATAAAATTCAGCATCGCTTCATGATAAAAATCCTCCACAAACTTGGCTTAGAAGGTACATACCTCAACATAATAAAAGCCAACGACAACAGACCTGCAGCTATATAATGAATGGAGAAAACTGAAAGTCTTTCCTCCAAGATCTGGAACATGACAAAGATGCTCACTTTCACCATTATTTGGTAAAGTACTAGAAGTCCTAGCTAGAGCAATCTGACAAGAGAAAGAAATAAAGGGCATCCAAATTGGAAAGGAAGAAATCAAATTATCCTGGTTTTCAGATCATATGATCTTATATTTGGAAAATCTAGTTTCCACCAAAAAAGCTATCAGAACTGACAAACTTAGTAAAGTTGCAGGATACAAAATCAACATACAATCCTACACTGAACACATTGGATTCTGACAAAATAATTGTAATATATAATAAAACATTTTAAAAGTGAGAATAATGAATAAGAAATGAGGACTTCTATTCTGACAGCATGGTTGATTAGACAGCCTAAGCAATACTCATATGAGAACAACCACAAATGCTAGATAAAATATGAAACATTTTGGCCGGGCGCGGTGGCTCATGCCTATAATCCCAGCACTTTGGGAGGCTGAGGTGGGTGGATCACGAGGTCAAGAGATCGAGACCGTCTTGGTCAACATGGTGAAACCCCGTCTCTACCAAAAATACAAAAATTAGCTGGGCATGGTGGCGCACACCTGTAGTCCCAGCTACTCGGGAGGCTGAGGCAGGAGAATGGCTTGAACCCAGGAGGCGGAGGTTGCGGTGAGCCGAGATCGTACCATTGCACTCCAGCCTGGGTAACAAGAGCGAAACTCCGTCTCAAAAAAAAAAAAAAAAAAGCCAAAATACGAAACATTTTTCAATGTGGTGTTAATCTGGCAAGACTGTAAGGCATTTCTGAAGCCAAAAACAAAGGGAAAGAGAATCAGGAAGGTGAGTAGAGCAATTTTCGTCTCAAGGACAACTGCTGAATCTTGCTGACTATAGGCTTCAGATTTGACAACCACACAGGCATGGGACAGGAGATGAAACCCAGCGCCCAGTAAAAGTAGAGAGTTTAACGGGCGCTGCTTGCAAAAATGTTGGAAAAAAAAAAAAAAAAACCAACAAAAAAACTGTATTTTTAGTTTAAGGGTGAACTAGACATACCTGCTTCACACACAAAAAAATACAATTAAAAAAAACTTGTCTGCCTCCAGTATGAAAGAAGAATAAAATTGCAAATCAACAGGAAGTTAAAAAAATTTGGGGGGCCCCAAATCACTAAGCTAAAGGGAAAAGTCAAGCTGGGAACTGCTTAGGACCAACCTGCCTCCCATTCTGTTCTAAGTCACCCCTCCCTCTGCTCACTGAGATAAAAGTACATCTGATTGCCTCCTTTGGAGGCAAACTAAAAAAATACCTCTGTTCTCAGGCAACTCCCAAAAATGCAACCATTTGTCCCTTATTTGCCTACAACCTGGAAGCCTCCTCCCAGCTTTCAGTCTTTCTGCCTTTGCTTCAAGCTGTCCCGCCTTTCTAGACCAATCCAATGTTCATCTTTCATATGTTGATTGATGTCTCATGTCTCCCTAGAGTCTATAAAACCAAACTATGCTCTGACCACTTGGGCACATGTCTGAGGCTATGTTGTGGGCATGTATCTTCAACCCTGGCAAAATAAACTTTCTAAATTAACTAAGACCTGTCTCAGATTTTGGGGGTTCACACCAGGTTGATGCTAGGTGGAAAGGGAAAAAATTTCTCCCTGAGAATCACAATCACAGGCCAAACTTCATATGATTTTTCAGCCTAAATTATATTTATTTATTTATTTTTATTTTTGAGATGGAGTCTCACTCTGTTGCCCAGGCTGGAGTGCAGTGGTGTGATCTTGGCTTACTACAACCTCTGCCTCCTAGGTTCAAGCGATTTTCCTGCCTCAGCCTCCCAAGTAGCTGGGATTACAGGCACACACCACCACACCTGGCCAATTTTTTATATTTTTGGTGGAGATGGGGTTTCGCCATGTTGGCTAGGCTGGTCTCAAACTCCTGACCTCAAGTGATCTGCCCACCTTGGCCTTCCAAAGTGCTGGGCTTATGGGCACGAGTCACCGTGCCCAGCCTTTTCAGCCTAAATTAATACCACCTACATGTCCTGAAAACCTCAAGTCAATTTTTAAAAGTGATCTTGGCTACTAAGTGCACGAAACGCCTGGAAGAAGCAAATATAAATATTCTCTTAAGAACCTACTTTTAACCCAAACTGAAAGAATTTCCACTGAAGAGATTCCAAGTAATATAAATTTGTTGTAAAACAAACAAAATTACAACACAACAAAACAAAACACAGGAAGCAAAGCACCATGATCAAGAGCCAGTCCAAACAACAGAATATTACACCAAACCTGTAAATATTTCACTTATTGCTATTATCAGATATGGATCCTATCCTATCCTGCTCTATTCTATTCTTGCTTAAAACATTTAAAGAAATTAAAACTTCTAGAAATAACAAAATTGAAATTAAAAATTCAACTTCATGTTGCAGAAGAGAAACTTGGAGCTGAAAAATTTAGCCAGGAGGCAGCAATGAAAGGCAGAAATATGGGAAATATGAATGAGATGGTAAGAAACTTAAAGTGAAAAAATCTAACCAGTGCCTAATGGGAGTTCCCAAAAGGAAATAAGAGAGGAAATAAAGCTGTACCAATATTTGAGAAGTTAATGGCTGAGAATTTTCCAGAAGTGATGAAAAACACCGATCCTCAAATTCAGGATGTCTGATATATCCCAAGTAGCATCAATAAAAAGAAATCCACATCATAGGATGTGACTTTCATACAGTGAAATTGTAAAGCAACAACAACAGAGAAGAGGCACGAAAAGCACCCGGAGCAAAGACAGATTACTTACAAGGGATGGTTAATGGCTAAATTCTCAGCAGAAAACAATAGCTGTCACTCTAAAACTCTTTATCTTGTGAAACGATTTTTCAAGAATGAAGAAAAAAAGACATTTTCATATAAACGAAAACTATACGAGTTTACTACCAAGACTCTTGTACCGAAGGGAATTCTAAAGGATATCATTGCCGCCCAGATTCAAATGATTCTTCTGCCTCAGTCTCCTGAGTAGCTGGGATGCTGGGATTACAGGTGCACGCCACCACGTCCGGCTAATTTTTTATATTAGCCGGATCAGATTGTATCTCCAGATCAGAGGCCTGAGATACAAGAAGGAATCATAAGCAAAGAAATAGAAATGTATGTGGGTCAATCTGAATAACATTAACTATAAAACTAGGATATTATTTGTGGAGCTAAAAAGGAACTAAATTACAAGCTATCTAAGGTCTTTGTATTGTTTCGATGGATTTCTATTAAAAACAGATATATCACGGCCGGGCGCGGTGGCTCACACCTGTAATCCCAGTACTTTGGGAGGCCGAGGCAGGTGGATCACGAGGTCAAGAGATCGAGACCATCCTGGTCAACATGGTGAAACCCCGTCTCTACTAAAAATACAAAAAATCAGCTGGGCATGGTGGCGCGTGCCTGTAATCCCAGCTACTCAGGAGGCTGAGGCAGGAGAATTGCCTGAACCCAGGAGGCGGAGGTTGCGGTGAGCCGAGATCGCGCCATTGCACCCCAGCCTGGGTAACAAGAGTGAAACTCCGTCTCAAAAAAAAAAAAAAAAAAAAAAAAAAATAGAACTCCGTCTCAAAAAAAAAAAAAAAAAAAAAACAGATATATCTGTATGTATATCTATGTATCTGTTCCTTATTCCTCTCGAGTAAGGATATGGAGGCAGAAACAGAGGGAACTCACTTAGTTCAAAAAAAAGGCAAGAAAGGAGAAAACAGAAAAAGTGTGACAGATAAGAAGTGACAGTGGTATACATGCTGATACCATCCAGAAAGTGGGTGGTATCCATGCTGGAAGGTGCTGAGATTTGGCTGCCTGGGGCCAGTGGGGAGGGGAAGCTGAGCTTCAGCACAGTGCTGAAAACTAGGAATAGTTCCCTACTGAAACACCACTCCTGCCTCAGGGGCTGGCTTGGCAAGAGTGTAGTGATCCAGGGCACAGTGCCCGAACAACCAGCATGCTCCAGCATGTCTGGGTATCATTAGTCCCAGAAGACCCAGTGCATACTGGCATCTGCTTCAAGAGAGCTGTTGCTGTTAGGCAGGACTGCGCTGGAGGTGGAGTGGGGGTTGCAGAGAGCTTGAGGAGGGAAGCTGGCTGCAGCTGTTTCTGGGCTTCCACCATCCCAGGGTTCAGAGAGGGCCATTGTGCTGCAGGCAGACGGCAGTGTGACAGAGCAGGGTACCTGGGCGGGAGCCAACGGGAGAATCCAGTCTGGTTGACGGTGCAGAATGTTTGAGGAGCCCTACAAGACCCAGTCTGGGGGTTTGGTCCCTGGTTTCCAGGTACTGAGGAAGATTGAGACAGAGGAGGAAGGCTAAAAGAAGATCATTCTTCTAGCCTCACCTCTCCTTTCCAATTACTCTCCCTCTAGGTCAGAAGCATTTCGATTTGCTTTTTCTACTGGTAAATCAACATGCACAGATCTTCAGTTTTCAGAAATTGCCCCTGCCTTTTCATTACAATTCTAGGTACAAATTCATGTCTCAATAAGGTTGTAAGTAGGCAACAAAACCCTATCAGCCGTAAAGCGTTTTTTTGGAGACAGAGTCTTGCTTCGTCACTCAGGCTGGAGTACAGTGGCACAATCTTGGCTCACTGCAACCTTTGCCTCCCAGATTCAAATGATTCTTCTGCCTCAGTCCCCTGAGTAGCTGGGATTACAGGTGCACGCCACCACGTCTGGCTAATTTTTTGTATTTTAGTAGAGACGGAGTTTCACCATGTTGCCCATGCTGGTCTTGAACTCCTGAACTCAGGCAATTCGCCTGCCTCAGCCTCCCAAAGTTCTGGGATTAAAGGTGTAAGCCACTGGGGCCGGCCTTTTCATTTGTTTTTAATCAAATCTTTTCTGCAGGCAACAACTAAGTGGCAAAGTAAGTACTTTTAACACTATTTACTAACAGGCTTGCATAAATCATTACCAACCTAAAGAAATAAAACAACTGTAAGAAAGCTTTACTGGTAAAGGGGAAACAAAAATAGTGTCAGTAGAAGTTATGTTTTTCTGTAGAAATATGATACCGTCTATAAGAAAGTATTAAATTCTTAAAAAAAAAAAAAAAGCACTTTAGCATAGACACAGTGGCTCACGCCTTCTCCCATCACTTTGAGAGGCCTAGGAGAGTGGATCACCTGAGGACAGGAGTTCAAGACCAGCCTGACCAACATGGCAAAGCCCTGTCTTTACTAAAAAGACAAAGATTATCCGGCATGGTGGTGCATGCCTGTAATCCCAGCTACTCAGGAGGCTGTGGCAGGAGAATTGAACCCAGGAGGCAGAGGTTGCAGTGAGTCAAGATCTCACCACTGCACTCCAGCCTATGTGACAGAGCGAGACTCTGTCTCAAAAAAATAAAAAAATAAAAAATAAAAAAATAAACTAGCAGTTCTGAGAGCCCCAGGAACCATTCATTTATTCACTCAACATTTACCGTGAGCCTTTTCTATGCCAGAGACTGTGCTGTTGATAAAATGAATTAAACATGGTTCTAGGTTTTGAAAGACTTATTGCTAGTAGAGGGAGAGAAATGAGTAAAGAAATAGCTAACAACAACAACAACAACAAAAACAAATTCTAATAAAATGCTTTTGTGGATGAATGGACAAGAGCTAACATTTATTGTCAGGCACTATATAAAGTGCTCTGTATCAATGATCAATTTCAATAATCAAACTCAGTATTGATAATCAAATTTAACCTTTATGATAGGTTAAATGTAGTGAGTACTATTATTTTCCTCATTTTATAGATGAAGAAACTGAGCTCAGAGAAAGTTTAAAGACATATCTGAGTTAGTAAGTAGGAGAGCTGGATTCAAACCAGTGACCTCTGGCAGTTGAGGAAAAGTCCATGAGAACATGACTCTCAGAAAACAATTAGTGCTTGAGTCCAGGAGTTGGAGACCAGTCTGGGCAACCTAGGAGACCCTGTCTCTACAAATAATTTAAAAAATTAGCCAGTGTCATGGCCCACACCCATGGTCTCAGCTACTTAGGATGCTGAGGTGGGAGAATCACTTGAGTCTGGGAGGTCAAGGCTGCAATGAGTCATAATTACACCACTGCACTTCAGCCTGGGCAACCCAGCAAGACCCTATCCTGTAAATTAGGTACTTCCTGGTATGAAGGCTGGAGGAGATGAGTGAGGGTAGGGCAGTCCTGGAAAGAGAGAAGACAGGGCAAGTGTTTGTGAGACAGGACCCCTGGGGTCTGTTAGGGACGCAGGGAGCAGTTGGTGGAGCACTGGGTGACGGGTGGGGTAGGGAGGGGAGAGAAGTCTGGAGAAGCAGCAGGGCCCAGAGAACAGGGCCCCATATATCCTGTCGAGGAATGGCAGGTTTGTTCCATGAAAGGCACTTAAGCAGGGGAGTGACAGGATCAGATGTGCATTTCAGAAAAATTGCTCCGGCAGCAGTGTGGATTAGAGAAAAGGAGCAGGAAACTATTTGTCTCTCTGTCTTGGGAGACCAGGAAACTAATGCTGCTCCTGAGAATTTAGCCTGGAGAAACTCAAACATCTGTTCAAAAGCAGCAATCCTCCACTGTTTGTATTAGCAAAAAACTCTAAGTGTCCTTCAACAGAGAATAAATAAATAAATTGTAGTATAGACTCATAATAGAATACCATATGGTAGTTAACATGAATGAATTAGGGCAACGTGGCAAAACAAGAAAAAACAAAATGGAGTGAAGGAAGCAGACTGCAGAGGATATATACAGTGTGATGTGTAAAGTTTGGAAACATACAAAGCAGCACTTTGAATTGTTGATGAACATATAAATGTCTAGAGAAAGTATTAACATACATAAGATTGATTAATAACAAATTCATGAGAGTGCCCCAGGTAAGGGGGACTTAGGGACTAGAGAACAAGCTAGTCAAGGTAGGTTTAAATATTATATATTCTTATATAATATAAATACATATGTAGTAAATTAGTAAATAGTAGAGCTGGATTCAAACCCATGACCTCTGGCAGTTGAAATAGACATTAAATACATAAATTTATATATATTTCTTTAAATCAATTGGCAAGCATTATAAGGTTAAGATGGTGATAAAACTAATAGAACACAATTTTTATTATTCTCTATACTCAACTGTGTATTGGAAACAGATTAGGACATTTTAAAAAAGTGAAGCTTGGATCCAAAAGCAAAAGAACAAAGAGAAAGAAAGAAAAGAAAGCAAGCACTCTGGAAGCTATGCAGCCCAAGACAGGGAGCTGGGAGATAGACCCTGTGATGTCCTGCAAGAAGTGGCACGAACTGGTGCAGTGGCAGCAGGAAGGGGAAGCCGTGGGAAGCAGGTGGCCTGCTGGGTCATGGGAAGCAGGGGAGGCAGTGGAATCCAAACGACTCCCAGCATTTTGGTGGTGTGGCTGAGTGGGTGGACAAGCTAATCACCAAGAAAGGGAATGTAGAAGAAGTAACAGGTTTGGCTGGGGTGTGATGCACAAAGATCAGTTTCAGACTTGTTCAGTTTGATGTTCTTCCAGGAAGAAACATCCAATATGCAATATGATTTTTAGGCTGGGGTTCAAGGTCTGGGACAGAAATAGAAATTTGGTCATCACCAGCATTTGGGGGAAACCATGATAATTATGAGATTATAAGTCAGTCTTTAACAAAAATGCACATATATTCCTATGCCTAACAACTAAAATGTTTTGTTTTGCTTTTGTTTTTGTTTTTTAAAGAGACACGGTCCCGGCCAGGCACGGTGACTCACACCTGTAATCCCAGCACTTTGGGAGGCCAAGATGGGTGGATCACCTGAGGTTGGAAGTTCAAGATCAGCATGACCAACATGGTGAAACCCCATGTCTACTAAAAATACAAAATTAGCTGGGCGTGGTGGCGCATGCCTGTAATACCAGCTATTCAGGAGGCTGAGGCAGGAGAATTGCTTGAACCTGGGAGGTGGAGGTTGCAGTGAGCTGGTATTGTGTCATTGCACTCCAGCCTGGGCCACAAGAGTGACACTCCATCTCAAAAAAAAAAAAAAAGGTGGGGGGGTCTTGCTCTGTTGCCCAGGCTGGAGTGCAGTGGTGCCGTCATAGCTCCCTGCAGCCTTGGACTCCTGGGGTCAAGTGATCCTCTCACCTCAGCCTCCTGAGTGGGTGGGACTACAGGCACAAACTACCATGACTGGCTAATTTTTAAATTTTTGGTAGAGGGGCCGGGCGCGGTGGCTCACGCCTGTAATCCCAGCACTTTGGGAGGCTGAGGCGGGTGGATCATGAGGTCAAGAGATCGAGACCATCCTGGTCAACATAGTGAAACCCCGTCTCTACTAAAAATACAAAAAAAAAAATTAGCTGGGCATGGTGGCGCGTGCCTGTAATCCCAGCTACTCAGGAGGCTGAGGCAG
>NW_016107875.1:626611-641838 GCF_001604975.1 Cebus imitator | reverse complement strand
AAAAAAAAAAAAAAAAAATTTTTGGTAGAGAAGGAGTCTTGCTCTGTTGTTCAGGCTGGTCTTGAACTTCTGGCCTCAAGTGACCCTCCTGCCTTAACCTCCTAAAGTGCTGGAATTATGGGAATGAGCCACAGCCCCTGGCTAAAATATGTTTTAATGGAAGACGTAAGTATGTAAAATACTAATCCTGACTTTTACTCATTGTACTGGAAATTTTAAAAGTAGTAACCTGCCCCGTTGTTTATGATGTGGAGTGTTGTGTGGTCTGAAGGAATTCAATAATGCTCCACCAGCAAAAAGACATTTGCCAAATCACTAGTGGGAAACCAACCTGATGTTGCAACCCAGCTAATGCGCAGAATCACCTGGGGAATCTACAAAAAGAATGCAGAATTCAGGCGGACAGAACCAGAATCCTGGGGGTGGGGCCTAGGAATCAGAATTTTGAAAAGCTCCGTGATCAGGCTGGTCGTTGGTTGGGTGTAGGAGACATAGTAACAGTTCCTGGACAGCAGTGGTCATCTGACATGGTAGGGCCTGTCTGCGTCTGTGTGATGCTCCCTGGGACCTCGGACAAGTCATTTCAACTCTTTGTGTCTTGCTTTCTTCATCCATAAAATGGGGATAAAAATAGTACCTACTCTCTCCAGTCTTAACTTGCTCAGAAAAAAAAGAGAGAAAAAAATAGTACCTACTCTTGGGTTAGTTATAGGGATTAAATGAGTTAATTTATGTCAAGTACTTATAATAGGGTCTGGCACAATATTATAAACATGCCATAAAAGATAGTTACTATTTTTTATTAACATATATGCCACGAATATACTGGCACACCATTTCTGCTACTGTTTTTGTTAATACATATATTCTAATAATTTTTTTTTTTTTTGAGATGGAGTTTTGTTCTTGTTGCCCAGGCTGGAGAGCAATGGCATGATCTTGGCTCACCAGAACCTTTGTCTCCTGGGTTCAAGCAATTCTCCTGCCTCAACCTCCTAAGTAGCTGGGATTATAGGCATGCGCCACCAAGCCCCACTAATTTTTATATTTTTAGTAGAGATGGGATTTCACCATGTTGGCCAGGCTGGTCTCAAACTCCTGACCTCATGATCTGCCCACCTTGGCCTTCCAAAGTGCTGGGATTACAGGTGTGAGCCACCACACTCGGCCTTTAATAATATTTTTTAAAAGAATATTATTCTATACTTAAGTCCTTTGTGCTAAGATGGTCGCTTCTCCTATCTTCCAAGCCTCCTGAGGTTTTCGCCTTGCTTGTTCTATTTCTTTGGCACAGGACATTTATTCTGGAGCTACTGGAAACACAGAGGCATTTAAAAAAATTTTTTTATTATTGTACTTAAAGTTGTGGGATACATGTGCAGAACATGTAGGTTTATTACATAGGTATGCATGTGCCATGGTGGTTTGCTGCACCCATCAACCCGTCATCTACATTAGGTATTTCTCCTAATGCTATCCCTCCCCTAGCCCCCTACCCCCGACAGGCCCTGGTGTGTGATATTCTCCTCATGGAAGCATATTTTATGCCCCAACTAGCCTGTGAGAGTTTTGGCATTCAATAGAAGGTGGATTATGATTCAAATGGTTTATTACTCTCCAGGTGCCTCAGCAGATCTGATGATATTCAGAGTTTCTGGCAGCTTCAGAGGCAGTATTTCACTGGTTAAGAAACGCTTCTAAGCAAATCTGTTTTGTTGGACTTCAGGCCCATGCATGCCCTAAAGACCTAATTATATGGACTTAAACTGAGTTAGAAATAACCTATTTCACACAGATTTTTGAAGGGAAGTTTTCCTGAATTATTTTGGTACACACAGAGTATTAATCCAAAAAGGTGCATAAAGATGAAAAATAACACATGTACATTATAGACATACTCTTAACCAATCTTCCTAATCACCGCAGGCTAACCATGCACATTGGATATATTTTATGAATATCATGATGACTCATCTTTTTTTTTTTTTTTTTTGAGACGGAGTTTCACTCAAGTTACCCAGGCTGGAGTGCAATGGCGCGATCTCGGCTCACCGCAACCTCCGCCTCCTGGGTTCAGGCAATTCTCCTGCCTCAGCCTCCTGAGTAGCTGGGATTACAGGCACGCGCCACCATGCCCAGCTAACTTTTTGTATTTTTAGTAGAGACGGGGTTTCACCATGTTGACCAGGATGGTCTCGATCTCTTGACCTCATGATCCACCCGCCTCGGCCTCCCAAAGTGCTGGGATTACTGGCTTGAGCCACCGCGCCCGGCATGATGACTCATCTTGACAGAATTCCTTTCTTTGAGCTGGAGATGCAAGGTTAAAAAAAATATTTCCTCTACATTGAAAGTTACTCAGTAGTTTTAATTTCATGAGAGGCTAATAATTATAAGATTTTTACCTATTAAGTGGCTCATTAATTCTAAACGATTACTAAAGCACATTTGGAGAGCTAAGAGTAAATATAGCCAAGTGAGAGAGGGCATGAAATGATGCAACATTAAAATTTCAACACATAATAAAAATGCTCAACCTTACTAGTCATTAGGGAAATGCAAATTAAAGCCACAGGTCTGGGCTTTAATAGAAATTTAATAGAAATGTAATAGTCATTCACTATATACTTACTAGAATGACTACAATCAGAAAAACCGACTATCAACTGTTGACAAGGATGTGGAGGAACCGGATCTCTCAAATGCTGCCGGTGAAAATGCAAAACAGTGAAACCACTGTGGAAATCAGTTTGACAGTTTCTTATAAAGTTAAACATTTGCTACTATTTGTCCCAGCAGTCTCTCTTTCAGGTATTTAGCCAAGAGAGATGAAAACTTAAAAACCTTTACAGCAGCTTTATTCATAATTATCCCAACCCAGAAATAACCCAAGTGTCCTTCAATGGGTGAATGAATAAATAATCTCTGGTATATCCACATGGAAGGCTGAATAATGACCCCTCAGTTAATATCATGTCCTGATATCTGGAACCTGTGAATGTCACCTTATACAGAAAAAAAAAAGGAAAAGAAAAGGATTGTAAATGGGATTAAGGATCCTGACATGGGGCGATTTCATATATCCTTATAAGTGGAAGTTAAAGGGAGATTTGACTCTATACAGACAGAAGAGGAGGCACTATGACCAGAGAGGCAAAGATTGGGGTGATGTGGCCATAAGCCAAGGAATGCTGGCAGCCATCAGTAGCTGGCAAGGAATAGATTTGCCCCTGAAGTCTCCAGAGGCCCTGCCAACACCTTGACTGTAGTCCCATAATACTGATTTTGGACATCTGGTCTCCCATAACTGTGAGAGAATGAATTTTTGTTGCTTTAAGCTATCAATGTAGTAATTTCTTGTAGTAACCATAGGAAACTAATGCCCTACCCAATAGAATACTATACAGTGATAAAAAAGAAACTGACTATTGATATATACAGCAACATGAATGAATCTCTGATGCATTATGCTTAGTGAAAGAAACAGACTCAAGAGGCTATACACTGTATGATTTCATGTCTATAACATCCTTGAAAAGGCAAAACTATAGGAATCAAGAACAGATCTGTGGTTGCTGGGGTTAAGGTTGATTATGAAGGAGCAGCCTAAAGATTTTTGGGATGACAGAACAGTTTTTGTTTTGTTTTGTTTTGTTTTGTTTTAAGACAGAGTCTTGCTCTGTTGCCTAGGCCGGAGTGCAGTGGCACAATCTCAACTCACTGCAACCTCTACCTCCCGGGTTCAAGTGATTCTCTTCCCTCAGCCTCCCAAGTAGCTGCAATTACAGGTACCCACCACCAAGCCCCAATATTTTTTGTATTTTTAGTACAGATGGGGGTTTCTCCATGTTAACCAGGCTGGTCTTGAACTTCGGACCTCAGGTTATCCGCCCACGTCAGCCTCCAAAGTGCTGGGATTACAGGCACCACACCCAGCCAATAGAAGTGTTTTGAATGTTGACTGTGATGTTTTATACATTCTATTTACTTGTCAAAATTCATAAAACTGTGCAGCAAAGAGAGTAAATAGTAGTGTATGTATAATTTAAAATAAAATCTAAAAAACAGGTGAAGCTTTAGCAGCCAGGAAAAATGTTGAAGTGTTAAACTTCAAAGATGATGTAACACAGGATTCTACCCTAAGAGGCACTGGTTTTCAGCTCAGATCTCAATCAGAAAATTTCTCTTTCTATCAAAGGAGAAGTTAACCCCTTCTTTGGTGGCTGACAATATATGCAACACAAAAGAGTGGACTGAGAGCATCTTTTTATAGACCGCTGGAAAGAGATCACAAAGAGCTCATACGAGAGAGAGGAGGAAGCTCCTGGGCCATGAGAAGAGAGAGAAGGCTCATTTCTAGGCCACTTGGTAACAGGAGTCTGCATTTGTAGGGCGTATTGAAAGGACTGAACTTCTTTAAGAACTGTCCTTAAGGTGAATTTTAAACAACCAAAGACTGAGAATTTCGGCTAAAGGTCAAGGATGCAAGAAAGTGACATCCTACTGCATGCAGACCTGAGTAGGACAAGAGAGAAGAGGCATAGCAGAGTTTGGACAGTACAAAATGTAAAGCGGACCAGAGTGGAGCCTATTCTCAGTCACATCAACCTCACTAAAGGTTTTCACTCAGAGGGGGATGGGTGTTTCTAGCAGAACTCCTCCTTGCAACATTGGGCGTCTATAGTATGAATTATGCTTGAGTGTAGTGTTCTCATTCCGTGTACTAGTTCTGTTATTGTTAACAGTTCTTGTGTTGCTTTCACAAAATTCACCGTCGAAGTAACCCTTTTAGGTATTGCTGCCATGCAGGCTTGCTAATGAGAAGCAAGTTAAATGCTGGAGGATGGTTACCAAAAATGATCGTTGGAGTTTTGAAATACTGTAAATACTATCTCTGAAACTTGCATGGTCCAAAAACATAACCAGTGCAAAATGCAGTCTTGTTATTTTGTGGTTAACAAAACCATTTGGTGTACAATGCTACAACAAGGTAGAGTGGCTCATTGATTGCCCTGGATCGTTTTAGGAGCCTGACTCTGGTATTCAATCTATCCTGGTCCCTGCTGGAGTTTGATATCATATGGCAGCAGTTTATTGACATAAATTTTTCTGGGGACCAGGCCGGGCGCGGTGGCTCAAGCCTGTAATCCCAGCACTTTGGGAGGCCGAGGCGGGTGGATCACCTGAGGTCAAAAGTTCAAGACCAGCCTGGTCAACATGGTGAAACCCCGTCTCTACTAAAAATACAAAAAAAATTAGCTGGGCATGGTGGCGCGTGCCTGTAATCCCAGCTACTCAGGAGGCTGAGGCAGGAGAATTGCCTGAACCCAGGAGGCGGAGGTTGCGGTGAGCCGAGATCGCGCCATTGCACTCCAGCCTGGGTAACAAGAGCGAAACTCTGTCTCAAAAAAAAAAAAAAAAAAATTTCTGGGGACAATTTTGGGTCCTATGGCTGGCTGAGTCTTCTGAGACAGCAACAATGAAGCCAGGAATCTCTGGGTTAGTTGGCGCTCATCTTGACGGCTTAATCCAGAGAGATTGGACCAAGAATATACTGTGGATTCAGGGACTCATTTCAAATTCTGCACTCCTTGAGACTGGAATTATATTGTGGTTTCCCTCCCTGGCCTAGGCCTCATTTTCATATTCCTCTGCAGAAGATAGTAATTTTAGTTGACCCTTATTTGAGAATCAGGGTAGGGCGGATAATGGAAGCCAATTGACAATTGCCTTATAGTTGAATTAATATATAATTGCACGGTATGTTATCTGTGGGTTTTGTTTGTTTTTATAGTAAATGGGATTAATTCATTATCTTTGACAAATTGAAAGTAGACCAATTATCTTTCAGGCCAGTCCAAGTTTGAGAAGAAAAAAATGTTGTCATCTTAAAATGTAGTGATCCTGAGCCTGCTTGTCCTCAGATCTATTCCCCACTCTTCTCTTGCTCTGCAGGCCTGTTTCTCAGCCCCTTGTACCAACTGAAATCTAGCTGAGCTTGACTCATGGACTAGTGGGAGGCTGTTCTAGGCAGAATAATGGTTCCTCAAAGACATTCACACGTTGAGGCAAAAGGGACTTTGTAGATGTGATTAAGGTTATCAGATGGGAAGATTATTGTGAATTAGCCATGTGGACTCACTCTAATCGCATGAGCCCTTGAAACAGGAGAGATAAGGCAGAAGGGGAAGTCTGGGAAATCGGAAGCATGAGAAAGACTTGATCTGCCATTGCTGGCTCTGAAGACGAAGGGAGACATGAACCAAGGAATGTGGGCAGTCTTGAGAGATTGAAAGCCACTCCCGTTTGACACCGAACAAACTGGGACCACAGTCTTACATTATCATGAAGCTGAATTTGCCAAGAACCTGACAGGGCTTGGAAGCAGATTTGTACCTAGAGCCTTCAGAAAGGATTGCAGCCCTGCCAATATCTTGATTTTTGACCTTGTGAGACTCTAAATAGGGGACCCAGATGAGCCAGACTGTACTGGGATATCTTCGATACATTTGTGACCCCCTGGGGTCTCGGTAATATTGGTTTTTCCTGTTGTCCCTCCAACCTAAGGGTCCTAAGAGCTTCCTGCCGTTGCTCTGCCCATCTAGGAACCATCCATTCCCAGGTAGTTTTCACAGCATCTTCTCTCTCCTGTGTTGTCAATTCAGTGTAGTAAATTCCCCCTGCTTTAACTATTCGGTGTGGTTTTGGTTTCCTAATTTGACCCTGTGTGACAATTATAGCATAATAGATACCTTGACGTTTTTGGTGGTATTGGAAGAGGGATGCCATCACTCATTCATTCAATAAAAATTTATTGACAATATATACTATATATCAGCGGTGAACAGGGAAGACAAGATCCTTGACTTTAGTGAACATTACTTTTCAGTCAGGCAGGCAGAACTCGAATCAGTAATTGAAATAAAGCATTAGCATTGTAATAAAGGAAGAACAGGGGCCTATGAGAACATAAAGCAGGGAATTCTTAAACTGATCTATGGTCTAGGGAAGGACTCCATTAAGAGAAAATGTTTAATGAGACTGAAGATTGAGTAGGCTTATCCAGATCTTCCAAAAGTATAATTAATAAGGTGGGAAATTGGGGTTGCTAGCGATTAAAACAACCCTTTTTTCTCCCACTAGAACTTTAAATTATTTTATTAAAAACAGTTTCTCTCAGTCCTGACTCTGTCGATAATATCAAGGTATTGGTTTTGAATAAACACTATGAGTCAGCAGGGTTACATTAAGCTCAAAAGCTTAGTCAATGTCTGATTCTTGTCTGTGCAGAAGGAATGATCAATAATGCGAAGGAAAGGTTAATACCATTTTCAAATATTCTAACGTTATGTTGGGTGGCCTAACCCAGCAGCCTTTGTCAATCCCTTTCTTGCCTGCCCACCACATTTACATTCAGAGGCTTCTTTCCCCAGGCCCTTGTAGCTAGGGGCACCCCTGAAACAGAGGCCTGGTCTACCAGACTCAAGCAGGATTTGTTGAGGATTTTCTGTCTTCCTAGTGAAAAGGACAGACGGGGCTTATGCTGCTCTTTCCCTCTTTTATCTTGAATCGAGACATAACGTCTGAAATTGCAACAGCCATTTTGTGGTCAGGAGGCAGCAAATGCAAATTTAAAAGTCATTATGATAAAGCATGGTCAATAGTAGAATAGTATTTCCCAAATCCTGTTTGCTTCTTATACAGAATCTAGCCTTAGATGCCTTAGACTTGAGCTTTGCTGAGGAAGAAACTGCATAGGTTAAGCAGGAAAAACACAAACGAGCCTTTTTCTTTGCTATATAAGTAATATATGTCAATTTTAGATAAATCACATATTATGTGCACATTTTTTAAAAACCTAAATAGGACATCTGGTTTCCTATCTGGTATGTAAGAAGCTTAGAAGTTACCACTCTGGCCTTAAAAAAAGTAAAAAGCTGAACAAACTGAAAAATTGAGAACTCTTCTTAGATCTGTTAGAGAGTGAGATCACAAGGCAAACTGCTGCCTCTAGGATTGGAGAGACCGGCAGAAACAGAATGACAACTTACTGGAGCAGAAACCTCTGCAGAACCAGTGACAGGATAACTGAACTGTAATTGATGAATTAACAGAGGCTGAGTGTGGGCCACTCCGAGATTTAAAAATTCCAGGGAGACCCAGTCAAGGGGGCACTGGGGACACACTTTCGTGAGTTTTACTGCTGAGAACTCTACCAGGTCCCCACAATAAATATTGGATAATATCATTGGATAATATTTGAAGCAATAATGACTTGAGAATTTCCCCCAAATTAATGTTAGACACCAAACCACAGAACCAGGAAGCTCAAAATCAAGTAAGATAAATGCCAAAAACATTACAACTAGGCATATCATATTAGATCATAAATATTGTGCTGGCAGGGTGAGGGGAAAAAGAAACCATTCTAATACACCAGGGGGTTTTCTTCCTCCTAACAAGGCCTGCCTTAGGAGAAACTATTTTACCAGAGCCCTACCTGCTGGGACTTTATCAAGGCCTAACCTACCTGGGGGAAGTGAAAAACCCAACTCCAGCCTCCTCTAGCCATCTTGTCTCACTTAAGGGGAAAAAAATCTGAAAAGCACTTGTGAAGTTCACAGTGCAGGGGCACAGGCTCCACAAAAGACTGAGACTAGGCCAGGCACAGTGGCTCAAGCCTGTAATCCCAGCACTTTGGGAGGCTGAGGTGGGCGGATAACCTGAGGTCAGGAGTTTGAGACCAGCCTGGCCAAGATGGTGAAACCCCATCTCTACCAAAAATACAAAACTTAGTGAGGCATGGTGGTGCATGCCTGTAGTCCCAGCTTCTCGGGAGGCTGAGGCAGGAGAATTGCTTGAACCCGGGAGGCGGAGGCTGCAGTGAGCCGAGATCGCACCACTGCACTCGAGCCTGGGTGACAGAGCAAGACTCTATCTCAAAAAACAGCAACAACAAAAACTAAGACCTGATCATGGGACTATAGAATACTTCCCCTCACCCCACACTGTACCACTGCATTATTAAAGTCCTATTTACTATTTTTTTAACCCAGTACATCATGTTCACCTTTAACAAAAGCTAGAAGACATAATAAAAGGCAAAAAATGCTGTTTGAGGAGACTGAACGAGTATCAGAACCCAGACTCAGGTACGGCAGGAATGTTAGAATTATCTGACTAAGAATTTAAAAAACTATAATCGCTTTCTCCTCCTGCCCCCCAAGACGCTGAAAGAAAAGAAGGCCAAGGGCAGAAATGTGGCTCTGGCCCCTGTTGTCATAAAGAAGCCAGAGGCCAAGACAGTGGTGAATCCCCTGTTTGAGAAAAACCTTAAGAATTTTGGCATTGGACAGGACATCCAGCCCAAAAGTGACCTCACCCACTTTGTGAAATGGCCCGGCTATATGAGGTTGCAGCGGCAGAGAGCCATCCTCTATAAGGGCTGAAAGTGCCCGTTATGATTAACCAGTTCACCCAGGCCTTGGAATGCCAAACAGCTGCTCAGCTGCCTAAGCTGGCCCAGAGACAAAGCAAGGGAAGCAGCAGAGGCTGTTGGCCCTGGCGGAGAAGAAAGCTTTGGGCAAAGCGGGTGTCCTTACTAAGAGACTACCTGTCTTTCGAGCAGGAGTTAACACCGTCACCTTGGTGGAGAACAAGAAAGCTCTGCTGGTGGTGACTGCATGCGATGTGGAGCCCCTCGAGCTGCCTGTCTTCCCACCAGACCTGTGTCCTAAAATGGAAGTCCTTTACTGCATTATTAAGGGAAGGCAAGGCTGGGATGTCTAGTCCACAGGAAGACCTGCACCACTGTTGCCTTCACCCAGGTTAACTCGGAAGACGAAGGGGCTTTGGCTAAGCTGGTGGAAGCTATCAAGACCAATTACAATGAAGATACCATGAGATATGCCGTCATGGGGGAGGCAAGGCTCTGGGTCCCAAGTCTGAGGCTTACATTGCCACACTGCTGAGTTTTCTGTACATAAAAATAATACAAATTCTCCAAAAAACTATAAGCAATAAGCTAAGGATCTTAATGATAAAAGTAGGCAACATGGAATAGATAAATAATGTAAACAGAGAGATGAATATTCTTTAAAAATGCTGGAGACACGAAAAGACTGTCATAGAAGTGAAGAATGCCTTTGATGGGCCCATTAGAGATTAGATCGGGCTGAGGAAAAAATCTCTGATCTAGAGGTTATGTCAATAGAAACTTATAAAACTGAAAAACAAGGCCGGACGCGGTGGCTCAAGCCTGTAATCCCAGCACTTTGGGAGGCCGAGGCGGGTGGATCACGAGGTCAAGAGATCGAGACCATCCTGGTCAGCATGGTGAAACTCCGTCTCTACTAAAAATACAAAAAATCAGCTGGGCATGGTGGCGTGTGCCTGTAATCCCAGCTACTCAGGAGGCTGAGGCAGGAGAATTGCCTGAACCCAGGAGGCGGAGGTTGCGGTGAGCCGAGATCGCGCCATTGCACTCCAGCCTGGGTAACAAGAGCGAAACTTCGTCTAAAAAAAAAAAAAAACAAAACTGAAAAACAGAGAAAAAAAACTAACAAATCAGAACACAATATTCAAGACTGTGGGACAGACAACTACAAAAAATATAGCATATACATAATGGGAATATTAGAAGGATAGGAAAGGAACAGAAAAAATATTTGAAGCAATAAAGACTGAGAATTTCCCCAAATTAATGTCAGACACCAAAGCACAGATCCAGGAAGCTCAGAGAACATCAAGCAGGATAAATGCAAAAAAAAAAAAAATTACAACTAGGCATATTATTTTCAAATTTCAGATAAAGACGAAGAAAAATTTGAAAAAAGCCAGAGAAACAAAAATCTCCCTTTAAAGGACCAAAGATAAGGATTACATATTACCTCTCTGCAGAAACCATGCAAACAAGAAGATAATAGAGTGAAATATTTGCAAGTAGTAAGAGGAGAAAAAAATTCGCCAACCTGCCGGGTGCAGTGGCTCGTGCCTGTAATCCTAGTACTTTAGGAGGCCGAGGCAGGCAAACCACCTGAGTCAGGAGTTGGAGACCAGCCTGGCCAATGTGGTGAAACCCCATCTCTACTAAATATACAAAAATTAACTGGGCACGGTGGTACATGCCTGTAATCCCAGCTACTTGGGAGGCTGAGGCAGGAGAATCACTTGAACCTGAGAGGCAGAAGTTGCAGTGCAGTGAGAGATTGTGCCACTGCACTCCAGCCTGGGCCACAGAGCAAGACTTGAAAGAAAGAGAGAGAGAGAGAGAGAGAGAGAGAGAGAGAGAGAGAAGGAAAGAAAGAAAGTAAAAGAAAGAAAAAGAAAGAGGCCGGGTGTGGTGGCTCATGCTTATAATCCCAGCACTTTGGGAGGCCGAGGTGGGTGGATCACAAGGTCAAGAGGTCAAGACCATCCTGGTCAACATGGTGAAACCCTGTCACTACTAAAAATACAAAAATTAGCTGGATGTGGTTGTGCGCGCCCATAGTCCCAGCTACTCGGGAGGCTGAGGCAGGAGAGTCGCTTAAACCCAGGAGGCAGAGGTTGTGGTGAGCTGAGATCACGCCATTGCACTCCAGCCTGGGTAACAAGAGCGAAACTCTGTCTCAATAAAAAAGAAAGAAAAAAAGGGAGGGTGGGAGGGAGGGAAGGAAGGAAGGAAGGAACGGAAGGAAAAGAAAAGAAAGAAAGAAACTTCATAAAGGCAAAAAGTAGATTAAAAGTAAAGGGATGAAGAAAGACCATGTTAACACTAATAAAAAAAAGTAGGAGTAGCAATTATAATTTTAGACAAAGCAGACTTCAGAGCAAGGAAAGCTATCAGGGATAAATAGGGGCATTGCATAATGATAAAAGGGTCAGTTTTCCAAGAAGATATAATCATCCTTAATATATATGCACCTAACAATAGGACATCAAAATACATAAAGTAAAAACTGATAGAACTGCAAGGAGAAATAGATGAATCCACTATTATAGTTGGAGATGTATTAGAAATGGACAAATACAGCAGGCAGAAAATCAGTAAGTACATTATTGAACTCAACAGAACCATCAATCAACTGGACATAATTGATATCTGTAGATTACTTCATCCAGTAACAGGAGAATATACATTCTTCTCAAGCTTCCATGGAACGTTCACCAGGACAGACCCATTCTGGGTCATAAAACTACCTTAACAAATTAAGAAGAATAAAAATCATGCACTATCTCCTCTCAGACCAAAATGAAATTAAACTTAGAAATCAATAACAGAAAGATAGCTAGAAAATCCCCAAATACTTGGAGATTAAACACTTCTAAATAACACATAAGTCAAAGAAGAAATCTCAAGAGAAATTTAAAAATTTTTTGAACTAAGTGAAAGGAAGAATACACCTTATCAAAATTTGTGGAATGCAGTGAAAGCAGTGCTTAGAAGGAAACTTATAGCATTACATAAATATATTAGAAAAGAAGAAAAGTCTGCAGTCAATCATCCAAGCTTCCTAAGGAAACTAGAAAAAGAAGAGCAAATTAAATTCAAAGTAAGCAGAAGAAAAGAAATAGCAAACATTTGAACAGAAATTAATGAAATTGAAAACAGGAAGTCGATAGAGAAAGTCAAAAAAATCAAAAGCTAGCTTTTTGTAAAGGTTAACAAAAGTAATAAGGCTTTAGCCATGCTAAGAAAAATAGAGAACACAATGACATATCAGGAATGAAGAAGAGTACGTGACTACTGATCCCATAAATATTATTAATGCATGGACAATAAACGAATATCATGAACAGAGTTCTATATCCACAAATTTGATAACCTAGATAAAAATGGACCAATTTCTTGAAAAACACTATCTGCCAAAACTCATGCAAAAAGAAATAGATGATCTGAAAAGGCTTACGTCTACTACATTCATTGAATCAATAATTAATAACCTTTCAAAACAGAAAGCCCAAATGGGTTCACTGGTAACTTTACCAAACATTTAAGGAAGAAACTACATTAATTCTTTACAATCTCTTCTAGAAATAGAAGCAGAAGTAGTACTTCTTAACTCATTCTGTGAGGCCATAATTATCTTACTACCAAAAGCAGGCAAAGGCATTACAAGGAGACTGCAGATACATCTCCCATGAACACAGATACAAAAATCCTCAACACAATATTAACAAATTGAGAATACCAGGTGGCAAGCTGGTTTGTGTCCAGGTTATGAGGTGCTCGGAGCCTCAGTGGAGCTTGCTGCCTCTGTCTCTTTAATGCAAGAGGAAGTGATGCAGAAGGGTGGAAAATGGCAGAGCTGCAAATGTTACTAGAGGAGAAGGTCCTGTCTCACAAGAGGGTGCTGATAGTTACCAGAACCACACCCACGTGGTGAACTACTGTCAAGTCAGAGAAGAGCTTTAGAAGAGACCAAAGCCTACACAGCCCAATCGCTAGTTAGTGTTACTAATCAAATAGCTGCAGTGTCCAATAGTGTGCTCCAGTTCTGAACATCCAAGGCTTTTAACTTTGGAAAATGGAGTCTTTCATCAATCATATCTCACAGATTGTGGATATTAATAAAGAGATCACATCAAGAATTCACAAAATAATGGCACCTGCAAATATAGAGCTTCTTATAAGGTATGTTCGGATACCTATTACGTACATAGTTCTAAATGATGTGAGCCATGGTGTCGAGTGTGTAAATAACCAGCCTACAAGAATTGGCACACTGCTGGCCAGGCGCAGTGGCTCATGCCTGTAATCCCAGCACTTTTGGAGGCCAAAGAAGGTGGATCACCTGAAGTCAGGGTGAGACCAGCCTGGCCAACATGGTGAAACATCGTCTCTACTAAAAATACAAAAAATTAGCTGGGCATGGTGGTAGGCACCTGTAATCCCAGCTACTTAGGAAGCTGAGGCAGGGGAATGGCTTGAACCTGGGAGGTGGAGGCTGCAGTGAGCCAGATTGTGCCATTGCACTCCAGCCTGGGCAACAAAAGCAAAACTACATCTTAGGAAAAAAAAAAAAAGAATTGACACAGTGTCAAGAACAAATCCTCCTACTCAGAACCACCAAGTCCTCTCATATGAGGCCAGGGATTATTGGGACAGAATACTCCTTATAAAACCCTAGAACCCATTAAACCCCCAAGTGTCCATAATGGCTATATGATGCATCCTGCTACGTTTGGAACTCATCATAGTCCAGGCAGGACAACTTCATTAAATCAGAAACCAAAGCACACAGTCAAAGTAGTGGAGGAAGGGAAGTCAAAAAAACAAAGGAAGCGGTAGTGTTAGTATTCACATTGCTGTACCTACACCTTCACCCTGTTACCGGATAGTTCAACTTCCCCACCACCAACACCACTGGATAATGTTATCATGTTTGATGACTTTCCACCTCCACCACCACCCGCTCCAGTGGATTATGAAGATGAGGAGGCTGCAGTAGTTCAGTATAATGTTTCACATGCAGATAAAGATACTGCTTGGGCCCCCAAGAATTGTATTGAGAACATCATTGCAGTTTATGATTATATAAAAGACAAGGATGATGAGCTGTCATTTATGGATGGTGCAGTCATTTATGTTATAAAGAATGATGATGGCTTATATGAAGGAATCTTCAGTCAAGTGACTGGTCTGTTCCCTGGGAGCTATACTGAATCAATCATTAATGATGTTGATTAATTTTTTTGTAAGTAGATTCTTATTACTACTCAGTCATACTGTGGACTGTTGTTAACAGAATCATCTTAGTATGTTTTAAAATGTGCCCATATTTTCAGGATGCTATTTTATTGATATAATTGAATGTCTACCCATAAGCATAAATCTTTGAAGCAGTTTGTGTATTGCTAAACAGCAATTTATATAAGGGGCTGTCCATAACTTATGATGCTTATCTACCTACTTACACATTTTTAACTTTATAACCAGCCTGAATGTTCTGGGGATGTAGGGTGTAATATTTAACAAATCATGATTCAGATTGCACAGCTTGGTTGGTTACTAATGAATGCTATGTCAGACTACTTAAATGCTAAAGTCAGAGAGCTTAAATGCCAGTGCTCATCATACTTTTTGTTTAGATTCTTTGATTTTAAAAAAAATACTGTTTATGGCCGGGCGCGGTGGCTCAAGGCTGTAATCCCAGCACTTTGGGAGGCCGAGGCGGGTGGATCACGAGGTCAAGAGATCGAGACCATCCTGGTCAACATGATGAAACCCCGTCTCTACTAAAAAT
>NW_016107875.1:624421-626381 GCF_001604975.1 Cebus imitator | reverse complement strand
AAAAAAAAAAAAAAAAAAATACTGTTTATTTAAAGCATGCATAAAAATCTATGTTTGGAATATACTTAAAAATTACAAGATGCTTCCAGTATGTGTAATATTTCCCTGGAGGACTCATACTTAGTTCTCTTAAAATGAGTTGAATCTCCAAGGTCTCCATGTGAAACAAAAGAAGCAAATAGAGGGTTATCTGCAGTGTTGTCATTTGTACCTGTTTTTTAAGGAGTGGGATTTACATTATAATTTTTTTCCACTCATAAATACATAAGTGAACCAAAGATTTTTATTTTTCTTTCACTGGTTTGCTTTAAAAAAATGATAGTTACTTATTGTGGGATTATGGTTCTATTTTCTCAATATATTAACTTGGAAAAAAATTGTAGCCTTATCTCAATCTGTCCCAACAACAATGTGATGAATTTTTATAGATTCAAAATCTGAGATGACTGTTTGCAAGTTAATCTACTGAATTCCTTTTTAAAATAAACTTTTTTTTTTTGGATATAGAGTCTTGCTCTGTTGCCAGCCTGGAATGCAGTGGCATGATCTCGGCTCACTGCAACCTTTGCCTCCTGGATTCAAGCAATTCTCCTGCCTCAGCCTCCCAAGTAGCTGGTACTACAGGTGCCCACCACCACCCCCAGCTAATTTTTGTATTTTTAGTAGATATGAGGTTGTACCATGTTGGCCAGTATGGTCTCCATTTCCTGACCTTGTGATCCACCCGCCTTGGCCTCCCAAAGTGCTGACATTACAGGTGTAAGCCACCTTTCCCAGCCTTAAATAAACTTTTAAAGCTAAGAAAATGTGCCAAAGCGTGCACATTCATTTTGTAGGCAAAATTATTGAGGATTGCCATAATCCTTCAGTTTTACAGTGGACTATGGTACACCAATTCAATGAAAGGCAATTGTAAGGATCTTTTACATATTGTAAAAGTGGATGCAATTGATCTGTGAATAGGGATTATTTAATCCATTTACTGACACCAACAACATTAAGGTTTTAAAATAAAATAATTGGGAAAGAAAGTGGATCAGGTATTAATCAGTGAAGAGAAATATACCAAACCAACAGATTTGTATTGTCTTTTGATGTAATTGAAATGTAATACATGCACTTTGTGTGTCTCCTTTTAATTTAAGGAATTTAAGGCAGGGCTAAAGGAGTGTTTTATCTTGTTATTGTGTATATAGTTCTATATTGCTTAGGATATTAAAGTAGAACATTCAAATGTGAGTTTCCATGTATTGAGGATTTGTTTGAATTTTAAATTAAAGTTATATGCTGGATGCTACTAGCATAATGAATGGTAAGACTAGTGCAAAACTTATTTTTGAAAATTAACGGCCATTATTGCCATCAAATCAATGTAATTGCTTTATAAGCATTTTGCCTTTTTAAATTTTAAACAAAGTATCGTTGGTGATCAGCTAGCTATCTTCTGCTTTTCATTTTTCACGTGGACTGTTCTCTTAATTTATATACAACCTTTTTGTCTAAATTTTACATAGTCTTTTATAATAAACCATTCTCCCATATGAAATTTGGTTTACTGTTAAAGTACAACTAATATGGACTTATATGGAAACTTCACAATTTTCTAACCTTTACCCTATGGTGAAATAAGACAAACCATTTGAATTTTAACATTAATTATTTATTTGTGTAATGGCTTTACATGTGAATAGGAGCAGTGTAAACATACCACATAGAACCACCAACATATCTTAATTAGAATTTTACCCGAATAAACTGAAAACTCAGGTCCATACAAAAATCTGCACACGATGTTTATGGCAGCTTTATTCATACTTGCCAAAATTTGAAAGGAACCGAGATGCCTTCCAGTAGGTGAATGGATAAATAAACTGTGGTACATCCAGACAATGCAATATTACTCAGTACTTTTTTTTTTTTTTTTTTTTTTTTTTTTTTTTTGAGACGGAGTTTCGCTCTT
>NW_016107875.1:619199-624310 GCF_001604975.1 Cebus imitator | reverse complement strand
GCCACCATGCCCAGCTAATTTTTTGTAGTTTTAGTAGAGACGGGGTTTCACCATGTTGACCAGGATGGTCTCGATCTCTTGACCTTGTGATCCACCCGCCTCAGCCTCCCAAAGTGCTGGGATTACAGGCATGAGCCACCGCGCCCGGCCTACTCAGTACTTTTTTAAATAAAAAAAGAACCATCAAGCCATGAAAAGACACAGAGGAAATGCATCAGTACATATTACTGAGTGAAAGAAGCTGATATTAAAAGGCTACATACTGTATGATTCCAACTATATGATATTTTGGAAGAATGTAAAAACTATAAGACAAAACTACAGAGACAGAAAGATTAGTTGTTTCCAGGGGCTATAGAGAGGCAGGGATGAACAGGCAGAGCACAGAGGATTTTTTGGGCAGTGAAACTATTCTGTATGATACTACAATAGTGAGTTCATGTCATTAAACATTTGTCAAAACTCAAAGAATGAATAAATCCAGAGTGAACCCTGATGTAAACTATGGACTTTAGTGATACTTATGTATCAATGGGATGCCGATAGCGGATATTGGGTTGGGGACAGGGGGCGTAAGGGAACTCTCTTCACTTTCATTCTATTTTGCTGTGATCCTAAAACTGCTCTGAAAAATAAAATTTTTTTTTAATCTTATACTTTATTTTAGTGAAAAGCCAGGGTAGATACATGCGATCTTTGCCAATTAGTTTCCCTGGCCAGGCTACAAGGCTCTCAGAGAAAGTCTTCTTAGAACCATACTGGTACTTGACCTTATTTGACTTTGATACCAGATCAAATGTCTAAGGTAACATCTTTGTCATGCTTTCTTGAGGAATGCACAAAATGAAAAAAAAATCTTTCTTTCTAAAACAAATAAAAGTGCACCCAGCATTTACTCTTATCAATTTATCATAGAACAGATGATCCAACAATTCAACTTCTAATAATTTAGTACAATAAAATAATCATTTAAAGATGCTGAACACAGCATTATTTATAATAGTAAAAAATAGGAGTCAATTTAAATATTAACCAATAGGGAATCAGTTATATAAAACAAAGTGCATATATACTACTCAACAATAAAAAATGTTGATGCAGATCATGTTTATTGGCATTTAAAGATGTCCACACCATGCTATTGCAGGAAAATAACAGGTTATAAATGATATTGATATCTGTGTGTGTTCATATGTAGCAGTATCTCTAGGTGGTAAGATTTGGAGTGTGTGCCAGCTATCAGTGTATTGCCTCTCAGCTCTCAAATCATCCTTCATTACTTGCTCTGCAAAAATGGAGCTGAGCTCTTTCTATATTTTCCCATTGCCAACCGGCACATATGTTAAGATTTGTCAGTACAGGGGGCTAGAGTTGGGAGCCGAAGTCACCTTGCAGAAGGACAGGGTTTTCCTTCCTGGTTCCAGTGTGCTGTCTTGGCAAGGCTCCTATGGCCAGACATTTCTCTAACACCCTGAACTGTCAGTTGGTTTTGTTGCAGGATGCCTCTAGTGAGTCACCTCCGGTGAACAGCATTCCCTAGCATCCTAGAACATGGGATTTTAAGCAAGTTTTAACAGCACAGCAGCACAGTAACTTCACTGCCAGCTGCTAAACCACAGCTGTACCGTCTCCCACAAGATCTTGATCTGAGCTCTGAGAGGGCTTCTTCCTGGGAAATTTATCTCAGACCTAGGGGTCGTGGCTGCTCCTACCTGCCATTCTCAGCTTCTTTGGCATTCTCTTTACTTTTAACTAGCCAACTCCTTGTTTCCCTGTTGCCCTGTTATAGTCAATAATTATTTATATTAAATTTTGCTGCTTAGCAAGAAAAAAAAAATCTAGATAAAATTTCCTATAATCCTACTCTCCTTGTAATAGCCACTATTTACATCTTGGTTTATACACTTTAAGTCTTTTTTTTTTTTTGAGACAGGGTCTTGCTCTGTTGCCTAGGCTGGAGTACAGTGGTATGATCTCGGCTCACTACAAACTTCACCTCCTGGGTTCAAGTGATTCTCCTGCCTCAGCCTCCTGCATAGCTGAGATTACAGATGTGCGCCACCATACCTGGCTCATTTTTTGTATTTTTAGTAGAGACAAGGTTTCACTATGTTGGCCAGCCTGGTCTCAAACGCCTGACCTCAGGTGATCCGCCCGCCTCAGCCTCCCGAAGTGCTGGGATTGCAGGCGTGAGCTACCGTACTTTAAATACTGGCCGTACTTTAAGTCTTTTTTTCCTGTGAATACGTGTACATTTACTGGGTATGTATGTATATACATAGAAAAACATATTTCTATATACTTATATACTTTTTCAAGAAAAGGTAAATCACATTAAACAGTTTTGTGAGCTTTTCTGCATCAATATTTGGAATGGTTGCGTAACACTTCACTTGGTATATATACCATAAATTGTTTCCATTTACTTCCAGCTTGGGACATTTAGATTATTTCCAATGTTATGTTATTATAAACAGTGCCTCAATGAACATCTTTATGCCAGACATCTCTGTTCATTCCTGCATATCCACTTTCTGCCCTTTTCTATCTTTCTCTTGGCTCTACTCTTCTTCAGGGATTATGTTAACTGGTTCCTTTGCCCTCTGGCTTCCAGTCAGCTTCAGGCAACACTTCTCCCCAGCAGGAGACTAGAGGGACCAGGGTGAGATCAGAGAGTCAGTCCCCTGGTTCTTTCCTTGTGAGGGCTCCTAGAACTGGCTATACTCCTCCGCCGAAGGGCACTCTTCTCAAGGTGGCCAGCTCCATACAACACTTCCTTCTCCGTTCTCAGAACCCGCCCCTCCCTTGTCCTTTTCTTTTGGCCTAAGGGTGGTAATAATTTTGCTGCTGTTGCTAGCCTTGGGCACCTGCGCCATCCCTTGCAGTTTTCTACAACTCCTCCACACCTTTATAAATTAACACCACTCTAATTATCTTGGTTTGAGCGTGCCAGTTATTTTCTGACTGATATAACCATTGCACCTAAATGTTTATGTATGTCTTTAATTATCTCCTTCAAGTAAATTTCCAGAGAATTTGCCTGGACATTGAGTATACTTGTTTTTAAAATGTGTAACACATGCATTGGCATTTATTTTAGATGGACTGTCTATAATCTTGGTGATACAGAGAGTCACCCTTAAAAAATGTACCTGTACTCTGGAGCCAAGCAGATGAGAGTACACCTAAACATATAGTAAGGATAAAGAAATTGACAGGAATACAGCCTAGCATTTACTTTGATGCTTGAAAATTTCTGGAGATCTCTAATATTGCTGAGCTTTTTAATAAACCCATTTTGTGAGGCAGTATTACTAGGATTCAATTAGAAAATGGATAAAATAAAGGAAATCCAATCAGTCGATGCTGGTTTATAGAGTGATTAAGTAAGACTTCCACATGTCAGCTGTTATCTAGGCTTCTGAGCTATCATTCATCACATTTCTAACACAGGTAGCCATGTTCCTAAATTTGTCTTTACTTTTCAATTTAAGGCCAGAGAGTCTTAATGAAGATTTCTTATATCTGAGCTTTTCTAAGACAATGAAAAATTTAAAGCAGGTGTGGCAACTATGAATGTTTTCTATGAACTCAGGAAGTACATGAAATATTGCACCTTTTATATGCTGAACCACATCAATTTGATGTTTTTGCATGTCAAAAATTGTCAGATATCAGCAATTTTATATGCTTTACCCTAGTGTTTTTCTCTAAATCAATTTAATTCCATTTTGAATTTTTATCTTGCCATATTGGCATAAAGTTAAGCTTAGTCATTTGCAAGATTTCTCCATACCTCCACCTTTATCTACCCCTATTCTCCCTCCAACCTTCCCCTTGGCTGGAAATACCTCAAAGTTCTAGAAAGAAGAGGATTAGGGGAAGGGGCAAATGTCTGCCCAAATTGACACTGTGTCTTTCACTGGCCCCTGTCTACATCTGTTCTTTCTATGCTGTTCTGGGAGCATGGGAACCTCAAGAGAGGCTGCCTAAGGATCTGCATGCCGAGGTGCACTGGTCAGTGGTTTCTTCTCTGGGTTCTTACTGCCTCCATAATAAGTACAATAAAGAGTGCAAAATGATTTCCAGATGACGATGCCAAAGCTTACCGTAAGAAAATGGATCACTCACTGTACATAATGCCCAGAATATCATAGGCACTCAGTAAATATTGATTAAAGGAATAAATAAATGATCTGAAATGGTCAACCTAAGCACAATAAGCGGAGTGAGTAGAAAAATAGCAATAGCAAATACTCATAGAGCTTTTAATGTGACAGGCGTTGTTCTACACGCTTTATATACATTAACTCATTCAGTCCTCAAAATGGCCCTTGGAGATATGAAACCGAGCAGAGCTAAAAAGCCTGAATTATATTTAAGCACCAGTTCATATGGCAGCCCAGACAGAATCAAGGATGATTTCTAACTTCATAGACAAAGAGCTGGGCCTTAGATGTCCTTGGATATGGCAGCTGGCTTCACACAGTTTTCACCAGTGGCATTTATCCATGATGCTTAAGAGCACTAACAGCTTCCAGGCAACATCCTGGCATGCAGCCAGCCCACTGGCATTCCTGTCTGGCACACTTTGCAGGACTGGTCATGTGAGAACGACAGCTAACAGCAACAATTGCTGGGTGATGAATAGCCAGAAGGAGGGCAGCTCGAAGCATGACGGGGACAAGGAATGCAATCAGGAAAGGCTGACCTGGAACTTGGAGCCGGGTAAGTTAGGCTGTGATGGATGGAAGGCGGCAGCTGCACATACAGCATGCTGGCATGCACAGTCTGAGAAACATTGCTTAATTTGAATCAAATGGGCAGCTTGAGAGGCAGAGAAGCAAGCAGTGACCAAAGCCACAAACCGAAACACAAACCTTTCATTAATCTCTCCAACCACACTCACACTCTTGGCAAGGCAACTTCCCAATGAGTTGAATATAACTCATTGTTGTTCAGCATCATTTTAAATTTATTTATTTATTTTTGAGATAGAGTCTCGCTCTGTCACCCAGGCTGGAGTGTAGTGGCATGATGTCGGCTCACTGCAACCTCCGCCTTTCAGGTTCAAGCAATTCTCCTGCCTCAGCCTCCTGAGTAGCTGGGAC